>NC_090750.1:46404279-46414279 GCF_036898095.1 Palaemon carinicauda | reverse complement strand
AGGCCTCGGAAAGGTCGGTTAGGATTTACGTATATCCTAAACAGATTAAGTGCTCTTTGTGGTAATTTCCTAATTCAACACACAAATTCACTAGTTTTCCTTTTAACTCAACTCCTAAATATTTCATAAATAGATTAAATAGTTCAGTTTTTACTACAATATTTACCTGCAAGATTTATCTGCAAAAGGTAAAAATATAAAGGTCTTACTCTGTTAATATTTTCCTAACACTCATTCTTGTTTTCGATATATAAAATATTGACACTGAAATTTCAGGGTGTTATTATCAACCCAGAAGGATAATATGTCCACCAATCAATATACATAATCGTTAATTTGAAGTAAATTGGGTGGAAGGCTTTGGTCTCTGTAAAGGCGAAATCCTATTTAGAAAGAATCCTATCTTCCTAGATTCGTCCAAATTAAAAATCATAAGTTCATCAACATGATTTAATGAGAACTCTAAAAATACTCTATGCAGGCACACGAATAAAACTACCGAATGAGTTCAAAACCAGAGCCTGATTTTTGTGTGTTTGTTGGAAATCCATTGACTGTTCAGGAATGGCGAACTGTGTCAATACAAAATATATATTGTTATTTATTTCTGACACACTTTTATATATATATATGTGTATTAAAGATATATTTGTTCGGTTTCCGAACCAGAGAACTCAGTTTATAAACCATGAGCGTATAGGCAAGTAATTACAACATCCTGATTTTTATTATCATCGTCTATGAAGGTGAGAATTTACTAGCTACTAAAGAATAGAATATACCAGATTATGGTTTAGTGATACATGATTATAAGAAAAATATACTAAATCATATTGCAGAACAATTATAAGAAAATGCTAAATTTCAAGTGTAAACAATTTAGGGAAAACTAGAATAGTCATAGTAGTTGTCATATATTGAGGTAAAAACAAACAAAATTATTATGATTTCCTGCTTTTTACGTATAAACAATCGCAATACATTTCTGAAAGTTTTATACAGATGTTTCATTGTCTTCATATTTTTTTTCTTGCATTTAAAAAGAAGAATACAAGTTTTTTTAAGTTATAAAATAATCAAAAATTATGTGAAACTCGTTATTTCCTGAAAAATAAATACATAACTCTGTATCCTTATAACAGTATCGAAAATAAAATAGAAAAGCGATTGGATGTTGCAATATTTTTATCAATATACAAAGACTGACAAGCGTTAGAAAAAAGTAAAAGTGCTGTTGAATAATCAGTCACTGTTGTAGCATGGAACAACGCAGCAAACAATATTGCATTCCATGTGTCAGAATTACAAATGACAGGAGAACCTGTGACCTGTTTCGTGATCTCAGGAACATGATTGACGTATAGACTATGTGGATTGATTTCATTTGAACTGACTTTAGACATCGATATTTCAATTTTATTTGGATGATGGTGTGGGGGAAGATAAGGTTTTCTTTTTCTTTTTCGGGAATCAAAAACTATTTCTGGTTTTTCCTTAGATTCATATTTCATGAAGAGCCTTGCGTCATGGGCTTAGCTCTGTGCCGTATAACTACGGAAATATAGTTAAGATGGCAGTTTTGTTTTTTGCTCTATACGTTTTGTTATACAATTTACTTACAGATCATTTTCTTTTCCGATTTTCTTCTCTTCATATACATTGCCGTATCTTCGGAATAATGATGGTGGATAGTAAAATAGAATGTTTTATTATCTTCAATAAAGTATATGCAGTTAAAAAAGATAAAAAAGACCAAAGGGTTTTTGATAAAATAACAAGCTTATAGTATTGATACTTGTGAAAGGATAGTGCGGATATATGTAGTACTGGTGGGCCAGTATGTTATGTTTATATCAGTATTTAAATAAATGGAATGTATATATATATATATATATATATATATATATATATATATATATATATATATATATATATATATTTAAAACATGTCAATCTACTCGAAAAGGAGATATTCATGTGAGGCTGTCACAGAAGATTTTGCATGTTGTTTTTCTACCATAATATACAGACCTTGAAGAGAGAATTAGGTACATTGGGAGTTCCCATGATAAGGTAAGTCAGAAATATCTAAATCAAGAATTAATTTGGAAAATGAACTGTAGTTTGACCAAATTTCTGTTGAAAACTAATATCCAATTTGCAAAGGCTAAACATCTGTCAAACTATGTACTGAGAGCCAAAAAAAAAACATTATTTGCTCTAAGCTGTTTCGATATAGCTCTGCCAATGTGAATGTAAATGCGATATACTGTAGAGTAAAAAAGAATAATTCCATATTAAGCGCGCCTTCTATCAAATACGTTGATCTTCACTAGTCAGTTTACATACGATAGGAAATATGTATCATTGAGATATTGTAGGTTTTGTGTTATACTTAATGATTCATAGCTATTGTTGAAGATAGAATTTATAATAGTGTTATTCGCTTTCTTTAATAGCCTAGAAGTAGGTTTAACTGGCATGTTTAAATTTGTTACAAACTTTTTTTATAGCTAGTTTTGTTGGACATTAAAAGGAGTTTGTAGAGACAACGAAGTAACATACTTTAGGGGACCAATGAGAGAGAGAGAGAGAGAGAGAGAGAGAGAGAGAGAGAGAGAGAGAGAGAGAGAGAGAGAGAGAGAGGTGATTAATTTTGTATGACTAATTCAAAGTTAATTCCCATTATTCAATAAGAGATGTGGGATGGCCTATTCCTTTGGAACAGAATTGGAACAAAGCTACTTTACAGTTTTGGCTTAAGCAGAGCTGACAAAGGTGTCCGACAATTACAAATGGTTACGGCGGTATCACAGATCTCGATGCGTACATTAAAAGAAAAAGAAAAAAATCATATCTAAAAACGCCTTAGTGATTATCACAATAAATTTTCAAATGCCTTTTATACAACAAAAGAAGAAATATTTACGTAATAACGGTTTTACATATATATTTATGTAATTGCAGTTGTTTCTGTCTTCATTTTTAAGTGTGCAACAATATTTCTTGAAGTATATCAAACAAGAAGGAATGGCTATTTTGAGCTTCTTAGAGCAGATATCTATCGAAAAATTATAGTTTATTTAGTATGTTTTATGTCATTAAATTTGGACAATGAAATCTGCATCCTTCTAAATTACAGTTATATTATCACTTTAGTAGCATTTTCATAGGTATTAATGCAATACAAAGAAATTTATTGTTTAATGGGAAATTTAATAGAATACTGAACAATGTTAGATATGAAATATGTTGGAATGTGGAGTTATATAAGGAAGACAAAACATAGATTTATATGATAGGCCTTTGAATATAAAACTGGTAATTCCCATTTGAAGTACTAGAGTTTATTTGACTTGACTAATTTTACAAATCAAAACAGAAATTTATCCCAATAGAATTAATTATGCTAATTTTATCCATAGAAAAACCCGTCAAGATGCACTCAATAATCACCATTATTAGATTCTTGGTTATGATACTAAGAAAATTCGTGAAAGCATTATCTTTTCTCCCTAACTATTTCAAATACATAGTTCTAATATATTGCCTATAAATCTCAGATATCAGAAATGTTGGAATCAGTAAGAGTTGTATTTTGATAAACGACTAATTAAAAGAAATATGAAATTCGAATGGTATGTGGATGTACGAACTGAATTCTATCATATCCTCCAAAAAGCAGAAAATAGAACAATCAGTAAATAAGTAATAGATATAATCCTACTAAACCGGAAAAATTGCAAAAAGGACTCTTAATCTACGTATGACTCGTAATTACAAATTATTACCGCTATGATTAAATATATATATATATATATATATATATATATATATATATATATATATATATATATATATGTATATATATATATATATATATATATATATATATATGTGTGTGTGTGTATATATACTATACACACACAAATATATATATTATATATATATATACACTATGTGTATATATATATATATATGTGTGTGTATGTGTGCATAAATATCCATATACTTCTCTAGTTACATCAAAGTTTCTATAACAGTCCACGACTATTTACAAATGCCATTCAGCCATAAAGGGTAAGGTAGATATTAGTGTAATTTATATATATATATATATATATATATATATATATATATATATATTTATATATATATATATATGTATGTATATATATATATATGTATATATATACATATATATACTTGTATATATAATTATATATATACATTATATATATATATATATATATATATATATATATATATTTACGAAGCTGGTCTAGCATAAGAGTAAATGTTTTAGTCTTGTATATCTTTTGTGTATTTAAGGGGTGTATAACCAGCACTTAAGGTGGTTCTCACTCACGTAGGATTAAGTAATGTATGTGAATTACATAAGACTTTCGTCATTCATTCCATTGTATTTTCATTTAGTTTTGCGTATGTAAATTTACCTTATTTCAAAGATTACCTTTTTATTTCATGTAGTTTTGTTATGAAGCCTTATGTAATATCCTTTTGGTATGCTGTATGACACATATGAGGTATGAGCACGAGAGATTACGTCATTCTTATGTTTCCAGGTGGTTAAAAAGTTCTTGAAGATTCCAGAGTTAGTATTATATTCTTTTAAATTCACGCGAGGATGGTGGGTGGAGTTACATGAAAGAGAGTTTCCCTGCAAGCTAGGTTAGTACCCCTACTTCAAATTACTATGTTTGCAACCTTACTCCACTCGAGCCATGTCCCCACGCCACGAGAACGATTTATTAAAAATTTGTATATGACTTAGGTCAATATATATACTATATATCAATGCCTAAGCAGAAGAAGAGACCCAACCTATACCTTTGAAATAGCCAACGTCTGCCAGCCCTCTCTCTTCTCTGATTTGCAAAGTGTTTTCCTCTCAAACGTGAAGAAGTTATTTTCATCCAATATATAACGTATAGACTTTTGTTCAAACGTTGGTGATGTTTTTAGGCTATTAGGTAGAAGTGAAGTATGTTAATGCAAGTACATTTTTAATGTAAATTTTGAAAATGGAACTGTGAGATTAGGTTAAACAGTGAATTGCATTAATAATTTTGCTTAACCGTGTTGTAACTTTGTGTGAACCAAAAGAAGTAAGGGTAATAATTACGTATATGTAAATTTCTTCATGGCTTATTCATTAGAGTCAAAGTGTTATTTTTTTCATTGATTGTCACGCCACATTCCATAAAAATAATCCTGTAAGCATTCAGGATGTTATATTTTTGGCCATTATCATCTTAACAGTTATTGCATCGTATCCAAGGGCTTTCCATTTCCTGAGATTTTAAATGATAACTTCGAGCTCAAACAAACTTATTTCATTCATGGGCAAATCCTGGTCTTCCTCAGTTTCAAGTATATCAATATAATTATTCCCTTCATAACTCCTATTCATGATCTCACTAAAGTAGTTTAGCGTTTCATTTATTCACCTTCATCTACATCTGTCATTTTGATGGTTATATGCTTCTGCTTTGCCTCCATACAGATTTCACTAATAGTTCTATTCTTACACTGTAGCCACTCGCCGAATTCACAGCTTTGATAGCCTTATCTACTTTTCTGTCTAAATATTCAGTTTAATAATTCATGGTTTTTCTTTTGACGTCACTATCAGTACCGGAATACAAAACATGCTCAACCTTGTTACTTACCTCAAAAACTTTATACAATCAATTTCTGTTTTGGTTTCCTTTTTTATAGTATCCAAAGTATCATTTGATATCCATGACTTTCTCCTGTAATTGCATGTCACAAAACTTCTCTACCAAGTGACTGATATATCTTCGTAATATCATACTTTTTCGTCTCCTAAAATCTCTAAGATTGCAAATAAATTCCTGCATTCAATTGCAAATGTTTCTCTGTGCTTATATTTTGAAAGGTTATTTGTATCCAATCTAGGTATTCTAGCTTCATTTCTGCTGGGTTCTTTCAGTTTTAATATCTACGTGGCAATGAATAGCTAGTGACCACTTCTATATCTTCACCTGGTTGGTTTCTTGTGGTTCTCAGAGTTTTTCTTTTCTTTTTATTAATAGCTATGATATCTATTAGATTTGTATAATTCCCAGTCCAGTTTAATTAATTTTATTCATATATTGTGATTAGAATCACAGATATATGTCTGTCGCTTCCAATATCTGTTCCACTTACTTGTTATCATTCACGATGGCAACCTTATTGTCGAGTTTATAAAACAATGAACACAACTGCCCTTTTTCTTTTCTTTTTTACATATATGCTATCATTGATCAAACAAACAATTCAAAAGAATATAAAGCTTCGTTATTGGCCATAATTACAATAATCATGAGAATAATGAAAGTAAAAGGAAAAAATAAGACTAAGAAGGTTTTACTTTGTTCTCCCGTTACCGTTTATTCCAGATTCATGAAAGCCACCTAATGACATATCTGGCAATACGACTATATTTTTGGGGTTTATTTGTCAAATGTTGAAGAGCAAGTTAGATACTTTTATTGCCGCACGATAAACGTAAAGACTGAAGTTGTCTTTATTAAGCATAATTGTAATATTAATATAAACTTTAACATGAGCTATAATAATATTCTCAATTTCGTAAAATTATATAGAATTTGATAGGGAAGTTGCATGCATAATCCTTTTTTTTCATAATTGTGATTGTTGAAATAATTTATCAACTTTAAACTTGACTACCATTCACTGAAGTTAACTTTTCTCCAACTCGTATCGAAATATTTATCTCCTTGTGTATCTTTTTACAATTGCAGATATTAGATATATGTGTCTTTGTGTGTTTTCTGTATGGGGTACCTAACCAATGCATCTACACTGAGTGCAAATAATCACCAAGTATTAATTCATATTTTACACGACTGTTCCAATTAGACTCAACTTGTGTTTGCTTAGATAGTCAATAATTATAGATAAACCATCATCATGATCAACATTATGAGCGCTTATATCTTTAAGTAGGGTATATCAGGAACAAACTTATCAATATACAGTGAAGTTATTCTAACGTAGAAGAATATTCTTTTAACTCTTTAAAGAAAAAAAAAAGTTGAAACTCATATGAATCTTGTCCATACATATATATTAATTCTTTATAAAATCTGGTAAATGCAAGGAAAAAAAAAACTTCTAGAAATTCTTTATTCGTAATCTTGTTCTTCAAGTAACGCTTTACAGCCCACTTATCGTTGTTTGTTTGTTTTTTTTTTTTTTTTTTTTCAATTTTGATATATGGTTATTCTTCAGAAAATAAAAACAAGGGTTTATAATAATGTATATAGATTTAACTCTATGATTGGAAGTAATTGTATTCATCTTTCCCTCCTAGACCCAGTGGGCAGAAATTGAAGTGTAAATATTATACAATAATTAGGCAAAAATCTGAATCCTTAAAGAAAGAAGGAAAAACTAAGCAAAAGCCTAAGGGACCACAAAAGTAATAACAGCATAAAGAAAAAAGAATGAGAAAGCTGTGAGGAGTAGAGACCTACCATTAAGAAAAGATCAAGCTATCTCTTAAAAGCATATTTTGAATAAATTTGCCTACGTTTGTTCACAGAGAGAGAGAGAGGAGAGAGAGAGAGAGAGAGAGAGAGAGAGAGAGAGAGAGTGAGGTGAGTGAGTGAGACAGAGAGAGAGAGAGAGAGAGAGAGAGAGAGAGAGAGAGAGAGAGAGAGAGAGAGAGAGAGAGAGAGAGAGAGAGAGTGAGTGAGTGAGTGAGACAGAGAGAGAGAGAGAGAGAGAGAGAGAGAGAGAGAGAGAGAGAGAGAGAGAGAGAGAGAGAGAGAGGGGGAGAGAGAGAGAGAGAAGAAAAAACTAGGGATTTGCCTTAATTTCAAAAGAAAAAAATTTATACATGATGAATAAGAGACAATACTCTGGGATGCTGTCAGCTGGCAAATGATTTATCGTTGATATCTCATATAAAAGTGAATGATGGAAAGCTCCAAACAAATTACATTATAATTTAGATATATGCATATTTTGTCTGCAATTACGATAAGGATTAGATGAATATTTTTTCCCCTTGAAAAGTATTATCTTTTATTACATAGAATAGCTGTGATATCACTTTATCCTGTACTAAATTCAATCTACACTTGAATGAACAAACTCGGGACGTTCATGTTTGAACGACATTCACACACGCACATACGCATTATGTAAGACTATTTATGTGTGTGTATATATATATATATATATATATATATATATATATATATATATATATATATATATATACATAATTTAGATATATGCATATTTTTGTCTGCAATAACGATAAGGATTAGATGAATATTTTTTTCCCCTTAAAAAGTATTACCTTTCGTTACATAAAATATCTGTGATATCACTTTATCCTGTACTAAATTCAATCTACACTTGAATGAACAAACTCGGGACGTCCATGTTTGAACGACATTCACACACGCACATACGCATTATATAAGACTATTTATATATATATATATATATATATATATATATATATATATATATATATATATATATGTCTATATATATATATATTATATATATATATATGTATATATATATATATATATATATATAGATATTATATATATATATATATATTCGAGCCATTTGATATTGCAGGAGCCTATTCGTGGTATTCTAGGAAATCCGTGAATGCCATCAAGGCATGTGGTTTCCAGTTTCCCAGGTGGAAATTATCTCTCTCTCTCTCTCTCTCTCTCTCTCTCTCCTCTCTCTCTCTCTCTCTCAATTTCGTCGGAATTTTCATTGAACCTGATGCGTGTTCATTATTTCTGACGTTCACAATAAAATAGGTTTCATTTTTAGCAGACACTATCTTGTTTGTGGAAATAATTTTTTTTAATTTTTTAGCAAACAACTTATTTTTAGTCCACGTTCTTTAACCTACATGACCATGAATAATAAAATAACAAAAATAATATTGTTTTGTAATTGCCTACATATTGTATTAGAATATGTAAAAACCATGGCTCACCTGGCGTATAGCATCAGTATTGTCAGCGTACAGAAAAAAATAAAAACATACTATTATATATTTTGTTACACACCAATGGTAAGTTATCATACCTTTTAAGCATTCAGACAAACGTATGTGTACGGTGAGATACAATGAATGCCATTTTCTTTTATTTTTTTATTTTATTCATTTATTTATTTATTTATTTATTTATTTTTATGTTTTTTGTTTGAGAGACGTCGGCTACTCTGCTCCAGCCACCATATTTGGTTGTGTTGACAGTTTATTATGTTGAAGAAAGGACAAGGTAGAGGCACATCAGCAAGTTTAGATGTTGTTTCACTTGCTTTTTGGCTCTTGATAGCTTGACGTCTATGAAAGAATGGCGCTATTCATGCGACAACCCCTTTTTTATTTTTTTTATATATATAAACGCTTTTCCTCTTATCCTATGCTGACATTAAGCAAGGTTTTTCATACGGTTTGCACAAATGGCCAACGTTAACTCATATGTCAGTAAGTATTGGGCATATATAAGTAAACGTTGGTACACGTCCGTGTACATTGGTATACATTGGTATAGGTCGTTATACGGTGGTATACGTCGTTGTAGGTCCAACTTAAATCAACATCACTGCACATACGCTCGCATATATAAGACATACACCGCCTGAACGCCGTCTTTACTGTCAATTAAAGCTAGCAACACGCAACTCAATTGGTCATGAACAGAAATTTGGCTGTATACCTTGAAAAGTTGAGCGTATGGCCAATTACTCGAAGAATTCCATACATTTCTACCCATTGTCGTTTTACGCTAAGTGTGACAACACCCTAAGAACCATCTGCCAATTTCTCACAACGTTATTCAGGTCACCAAGACACGACCTACCATGGACAGCAAGAAAACGGTCTTGGAATAAACACAAGATGAAGTTGAAGTTTTTTTGTTTATTCCAGGACAGAAAACACTTAATTTTAAAAACA
>NC_090750.1:46371779-46399279 GCF_036898095.1 Palaemon carinicauda | reverse complement strand
ATTTGATTTTTGATTAGTTTATTCTTTATGATAGGTAAGTAGATGTTCTATCTAATATATATATATATATATATATATATATATATATATATATATGTATATATATATATATTTATATTTATATTTATTTGTATATGTGTGTATATATATTATATATATATATATATATATATATATATATACTGTGTATATATATATATATATATATATATATATATATATACATATATACATTACACACATATATATATATATATATATATATATATGTGTGTGTGTGTGTGTGTGTGTGTGTGTGTATCAATACTCAAGCTTCAATTATCCCCGCACATAGATCACAGATGTTAACTTGTTTAAAATATTTTATTTTCACAGCAAACTTCAACTCGAACTAATGTATTGAATAATTTGTCTTATTCCTAGTATTAATATAACGCAATGCTTCCTCGTTATATAGAAGCAGATTTGAATATCATGCATTTGAAAATATGAGTTCCTCAGAGATTTTAAGTATAAGAACTCTTATTTTCTAGCCATCACTGTTTTCAGCCACACTTATTTTACGAAAGAAAAAAAAAATACAATTTGGATTAGTTTAGAGCGACCATTGCTTACTCTTAATTGTATAAAATTTGGTAAAACAGAAACATCCATGGTACGTGTTATATATTAAGTTAATAATACACAAGATTATTATGATATGTAGCATTCTATGTATATCAACTCGTAATCAGTTTCTTGTATATATTTGTCCTGTATTTAAAAATAGGATAGCCATTTTTCAACGTTGGAGAGCACCAAAAAATATATATGTAACAAAAAAAAAAAAAATTCCAAATAGATGATTGTTCGGGTAACCTTTTAACGATATTGGAATCTTTTTTTTCTTTTTCTTGATAAATATAGATTGACAAGTGTATTAAAAAGTAGTAGGTTGAGTAATCAATCACAGTTGACTCATGAAACCACGTAGCAAAAAATATTGCATTTCATGTGTCGGAATTACACAAAAATCACCGGAGAATTTGTGACCTGTTTCGGAAACTCAGCAACATGATTGACGTATCTATTATCAGGATGGATTTCCTTTGGGCTCACTTTAGACATTAATAAGTCGATTAAATTTGGATGTTGGAGAAAAAGAAAGATATAGTATTGGTTTTTGAACATTTCAAAATGTCTATTTGTCATGAGCATGTATTTCATGCTTATCCTTGAAGCTTCTACGACGAGAGTTCAACCCAGTACCAAACTACAAAAATATATAGCTATGATGTTAGTAATATTGTTTGCTTTACATGTTTTGTAAACCATTTAGTTGGGAACAATTGGTTCAATTACGATTGGTCTGATACCAATTGGTTTAAACCTAATTGGTCCAAACTGATTGGGTCAACAGGATAATTGGTCCAATTCAGATTGGTTCAACATGATAATTAGTCCAATACTGATTGTTCCAATGGATATTTTGGTCCAATAATGGTCAGTCCAACAGGATTATTGCTCTAATAAAGGTAAAAAATGAAATATTGACCTAATAAAGAAACATCTTTTCTATAATGTCAATTAGAATTGTCAACATTAAAGATACTTTGTTCATTTGAACAAACAGCTAATTATGACGATCTACGAGCATGCATATAAAGCTAACATTAGCATCTTTTTTATTTTCAAAACCTTCTAGTAAACTCTCGAAGACCTTTCAATGGAACCAACTACATATTGTAAGGTGCTTTCCGGAACAGGGGAAGAAAACATTTCAATTAATGGATATTTGTAAGGTCTACATATTATATAAAGGAAGTAAAGGGACTGCAACCACACACTTTGAAGAGAACTGCAATTATTTGAAAACTGAAAGACAACACTCTTGTGGACTTGTTTCATCCTTATCCACTAATTCGTGCATTATTGTTTATATTTCCAATGTTAAACCATTTATTTTTTTGCTCTGAATTAAAAGTAATGCAATGTTTTTTCTATGTTTTCAACCCTTTTTAACATACTTAGACGAAATTACCTTTGGAATAGCGAGGAATTGAATGGAAGTTCTGTTAAACCTAAATTTATTGGATGAATTGTCCTTTTCAACCAATTAGTATCAGGCCAGTCGACATTGGACGAATCGTCCGAGACAGATTTAATTAAGTTATAAAGAATTTACTTTTCCGCTTTCTGCTCTTCATATGCCTCAATCATATACTCAGAATAATGATATGATATACTAATTATTTCAATGTCTTAGATAAAGAAAATGAAATAGGACAACTATAAAGATAGATTTTGTATAAAAAAACAAGCTTAAAAATTTTGTGCAAACTCGAAAAAAATGATGTGATGATATATATAATAATCACGGGGCATTATAATTAGATTTTGTTATTATTTTGATTACTGAAATGTTCATGATTATAGCGATGTAACATATAAATTCACAGATATTCCTATTACGTGAGAAGCAATCGCTTTGGCAGTTTACTATCATCAATAGAAAAATAATTTCTAAAGTAATTTTTTTTTTCTTTTCTTCTTTTTTTTTGGCGTTAATAAAATCCGTATATCACCAAATGAAAGCCATATCCTCACGCTAGAGAATATTCATATACTATATATGAAAACCATTACTTCAAAATAAATAAATATCCTAATAACCTTTAAACGAGATTTGATATAAAATATAAGAATACACTTTTTTAAATTGCAAATATTTTTTTTTGTAAATAAATATTAGACTGACAAACGTTCTAAAAAAAAGATAAATAAAAGTACTGTTGAATAATCAGGCACTGTTGTAGTGTTGAACAACGTAGCAAACAATATTGTATTCCATGTGTCAGAATTACAAATGACAGGAGAACCTGTGACCTGTTTCGTGATCTCAGAAACATGATTGACGTATAGACTTTGAGGTTTCATTTCATTTGAACTGACTTTAGACTTTGATATTTCAATCTGGATGTTGGTGACAGGAAAAGATAATGTATTTTTTCTGAAAAACATAAATAAATGTATCTGGAGTAAGTTTATATTTCATGCATACCTACGATTCTATTTTTATTTTTACTTCACATATATCATGCATACCTACGATTCTATTTTTATTTTTACTTCACATATATCGCTCTATCATTTACTTAGAGACCTTTTACTTTGCTGATTTTCTGCTCCTAATATATTTCACCAAGTCCCAAGAATTAGTTTTACTGTCTTCGATTAAGTATATGCAATAGAAAAAAAAGAAAATAAATTGGATAATAATTTTATTGTGAATAATAAGATTTTTTAAAAATGTATTACAACCTTGAAAAAAATAAACTCTGCGGATATATTCAACAATGGTTGGCTGGTGTTTTGTTTAGATCTTTATTTGAAATAAGGAAGTGTAAATGAATACAACGATAGAGAAAATTTATACAGGCAATTGTCGGGAGAAGCACTAACAAACGGCACTTTTATAGTCATCAAATGAGAAGTACTTTATAAATTGATTTACCATGTTTTTTCTACATAATTATATTCCGAAATCATTATGAAGGTATTGCTAATGGAATTATATAACTAAGGGCAACCTGTTGTATCTCTCGTGCCTCGACATTTATCGTCTGGCTTGACCATATAAAATTTTAAAACTAATATCCAATTGTTAAAAGTCCACATGGCTTTATATAGATTTACTGGATGCCAAGAGTACATTAATTTCCCCAAGTGTTGTTCATATGGCTCAGCCAATGTAAATATCTATATAATCCGTAAAAGTAAGAATTGAATCTGTAGAAAATGCCAGATCACAACTTGTTCAATACTTGACTAGACATAAGACGAAATAGCTATCTGTTTGGAAATTGTATGTATTGCACTGTACTCAATATATTTCATAGCCATTTTTTCAGGATGATAGTTTTTAAAGGATTTTAACTGGCCAGACAGTACTACATTGGATCCTTTTGTCTGGTTACGGCTCATTTTCCCTTTGCCTACACACAAACCCACGACTAGTGTGGCCTATTCTTTACTCTGTCCTCATACAGCTGATAACACTGAGATTACCAAACAATTCTTCTTCACCCAAGGGGTTACTACACTTTAATTGTTCAGTAGCCACTTTCCTCTTGTTAAGGGTATAAGAGTCTCTTTAGATATGGCCAGGACTCTCAAAAATCTTGTCTTGGGTAGTGCCAGAGCCTCTGTACCATGGTCCTTCACTGTCTTGGGTTAGAGTTCTCTTGCTTGAAGGTACACTCGGGCACGCTGTTCTGTCTTGTATCTCATCGTCTTGTTTTGTGAAAGTTTTTTTATATTTTATATAGGAGATATTAATTTTAATGTTGTCACTCATCTCAAAATTTCAATTTTACCTTGTTTCCTTTCCTCAATGGGCTATTTTCCTTGTTGGAGCCCCTGGGCTTATAACAATCTGCTTTTCAATCTAGGGTAGTAGCTTAGCAAGTAATAATAATAATAATAACAGCAGCTTTGATAATTAAGATTGTTATAAATATTATCGTTTTTGATTTTCGATTTGGCTGCGAAGTGTTTCTATGCAAAACGAAACGGTTAATATACTTAATATACTATTTAAGGGACCAATCACAGAGAGAGAGAGAGAGAGAGAGAGAGAGAGAGAGAGAGAGAGAGAGAGAGAGAGAGAGATACTACTTTTGTATGAATAACACACTTATAATCCCCAATATTGCATAAGAGATTTGGGTTGGCTCCATCGTTTCAAACACGTTTTAGGATTAAGCAGAATTGAAAAAAGTGCGTTTTATAACTGCAAATTTTTCCGTGGCAGGCATAGATCTCGATTCCTACAACGCAAAAATCATGAATAATATTTTTTCGTTAAGATTTTCATGTTTAAAACACGAAAATTATTGAACCAAAAAACTTTTTTCCAGTGTCTTTTGTAAAAGGAAAGAACTAGGATTTATTTGTTATTAAATAGAATATAGTAAGTTGGCCAGGGCACCAGCCACCCGTTGAGATACTACCACTAGAGAGTTAAGAGGTTCATTGACCGGCCAGACAGTACTACATTGGATCTTTATCTCTGGTTACGGTTCATTTTCCCTTTACCTACACATACACTGAATCGTCTGGTATATTCTTTACAGATTCTCCTCTTTCCTCATACACCTGACAACACTGAGATTATCAAACAATTCTTTTTCTCTCAAGGGGTTAACTACTACACTGTAATTGTTCAGTGGCTCCTTTCCTCTTGATAAGGGTAGAAGAGACTCTTTAGCAATGGTAAGCAGCTCTTCTAGGAGAATGACACTCCAAAATCAAACCATTGTTCTCTAGTCGTGGGTAGTGACATAGCCTCTGTACCATGGTCTTGCACTATCTTGGGTTAGAGTTCTCTTGCTGGAGGGTACACTTGGGCACGCTATTCTATCTAATTTCTCTTGCTCTTGTTTTGTTGAAGTTTTTATAGTTTATATAGGAAATATTTATTTTAATGTTGTTGCTATTCTTAAAATATCTTATTATTCCTTTTTTCCTTTCCTCACTGAGCTATTCTCCCTGTTGGAGCCCCTGGCCTTATAGCATCCTGCTTTTCCAACTACGGTTGTTGCTTAACAAGTAATGATAATAATAATAATAATAATAATAATAAATAATAATAATAATAATAATAATATTCCCAGTGATAAAGTCATTTTAATTAATGATATAACAGAGTCCAAAAATTAAAGTTAAGCGATCTTTAAATGTTGAGAAGCACAATGTTTAGATCTAAGGAATAAGAAAGAGAAGATTTAATTTTAAGAAAAAAAAATAAATACTTTGGAAATATGAGAACAATCTGATGAGTTTAGTTTAGCAATACAAAATAGGTTTTCCCTGCTGTACGATGAAATGCAAGTAAGTAAAGAATAAATTAACATTAATTAAAAATGTTGTTTTAGAATCGGAAAAAGAGTTAGGTTGAAGAGTTCCTAAACAAGATAAAGAAAACAAATAAATAAAGAAAAGATTTGATATTAGGGTGAAATCCAAGAAAGATGAAATTCAATTATCAAAACTATCCCAAACAATAAATAAAGTAAAACTCAAGATACTCGTAAAAACAGTCATACCAAAATTGAGGAAACACTAAAAAAAGGAAGAAGCGTTAAATCTATGTGCACAAGACTTGGATGCGGCGGTAACAGATGAGTGCTTTAAAGAGAACTTCGTTTTCGAGATTGAGAGATTTATGGGATTTGTTTGATTTGTGCATAATTTATTCTTTTTCTTACGTAGCTTTTTAGTTTCAATTCAATAGTTTTTTTTTTTATTCAAATCTATTTCTAAGTACAGTAAAAATACATTTTAACCGTTGAGAAGGAACCTAGAGAAACCATCAAGTTATTTAATATTTCTCCTACTATGAGTCCTTTTTATGAAATTTTTACTGATGAACACATTCCCAAAATGATCATTCAGTTGTTGCAAAATGGATTAAGAAATATAGCCCGTGGTAGCTACTTACACGGTTTCCTTTCAATAGAATTACTAAACACACAGCTGACCTTCACTAAACACTTTCTTCTCTAGCATTTGGAATAAAATAAATTTCATATGATCAGAGGACCATTTTACGACAACCTTAGTCCATTTTAGTGCTTTCATCAGGAAAATTGTGAAGCAAATTTGAAATGTTTATGATTTTGTTGTTTCAAAGCTACTAAAGGACCTAAATTTAGCAGATGCATGAAAGGACATTAGGTTTAACAGATAATGCCATAAAATTTGCACACACACACACACACACACGCACACACACACACACACGCACACACACACACACACACATATATATATATATATATATATATATATATATGTATATATATATACATACATATAAAGTATATGTATATATATGAATATATATATATATATATATATATATATGTAGGTTAATATATATATATATATATATATATGTGTGTGTGTGTGTGTGTATATATATATATTTATATATTTATATATATATATATATATATATATATATATATATATCTGTTTATATATAGATTAATATGAATATATATATGTATATATATTTATATATATATATATATATATATATATATACAGTATATATGTATGTGTGTATGTGTGAGTGCGTGAACGGTTGTGTCCAAGCATTTTATTTTTAAAGAAATTTTATTATCACAGAACATGACTAGTGCATGCATTTCAAGCCTAATTTGTAATTACTGTAAAATGATCCAGTTACCAGAATACGACTATAACGACTATTTCATGGATACCTCCCTTGAGATTTCTCCAACGCCCATCTTGTTATACATATTCTGATTTCAAGTAGAAAAGGCTACTTAACTTTTATTGAGATACATTTTTCATAGACATTATTGTTTCTGAGTAAATGTACGTTAAAACTGATATTTGGCAAATATTTGAGGGATATTATATATATATATATATATATATATATATATATATATATATATATATATATATATATATATATGTATGTATATATATGTGTGTGTATATATATATATACATATATATATATATATATATATAACAACAACAATAAAGTTATATAAAAATGTATATGAATAAAAAATATTCATCATTTTATTACCAAATTTTTTATATATTTTCATCCTTCCGGCAGCAATGCCTGAGAAGTTATGATTTATGGAATGTGGCAAGTACACAGCTTGATGACGTCTACGTTGAAATTTCAATTAGTTTAGACAATTAATAATTTATACCAAATAAACCAATTTATGTAAGACTTCCACATTTGATTTTACCCATTCCAGAAACTAAAAATCCTTGCTTCCCTTTTGGTTGTCTCTTAACGAACCACACTTTCCTATCCACAGAGATGAAAAGGTAGCGCGTAGGGTTCGATCCTTTCTAATTCATCAGTGTCTTGAAGATCAGCCTGGGAAAAAAAATCTCTTATCATACATTTCAGTGATATAAATAAGTGGAGAATGATTTAAAAAAAAAATAAATAAATAAATATCATTATAAAAAGACGATTAGGATTTAAAAATGCACATAACAAAAAAAAAAATAAAAATAAAAGTATTACCAATTGTCAAAAAATCAATTCTTCCACTTTGTACAGTGAAGAAAAAAAAATCTTTATTAATGTCAGACTTGTACAAAAAAAGTTCGAAAATCCTATCGAAAGAAAAAATTATTTTGAACCTTTAAAGAACCGAGGGGGGAAAAAGTTTGAAATGTCAAATGTTCAGGTAATATACCTGAAAGAAAAATATTGCAAGCATCCTGAGATTTATTATTTCAAAAGGACTAGGGAGAGGAACACATAATGGTGAAATTATAAAACAAACCGAAACTACATTTTCAAGAGAAAAAAGCAAATTTTCCTAAAGATAATTATGTGTTTTCAACGTATTTGACCTTTATTACCACCGCAAATAAACCGTTCTCCTGCTACCTGCCGCCCCCACTCTTGTCGACCGACGCAGGTGGCAGCCTACGACTTTGTGTGCGTGAAAACAGGAAATAAAAATGATTATTTAACACTTTCGAGATTTGTAAAATGCCACAGAACCTAACAAACCCACCAAACCTAATTTAGTAGTTCCTAGGTTACAGATTTTGCGATGGGGGCAAGCACCCCTCACCCCCATTCCCAAGTCACATACACAGGTGGGGGCCGTGCCCCAAACTCCATTTCCCAGGTCACAAAATATCTAGTCTTTGATACCTAATAATTTTCTTAATTTGAACTCTAAGGTAGTATTGCCTCCACAAGGTAATTTTTAAAAAGAGGACATGTTTTCAAAGAAAAAAAAATGGAGGCGAGTACAATATTTACAATCTCTACTAATACGTCCAGAATTGTTTAAATATCAAAGAAATATAGTAAGTTTAAATATTGTTTTGATAAAAGACTATAATCTACGCCGTAATAAGTGGATGTTAGGCCGAGTACTTGAAACAAAACCAAATGAAACTGGTCATTTTTAGAATAATTCAAGTGTTAATAGCAGATGCTTGTCCCGATGAGAATCGTGAATGTCATTCACTCAGTTATAATGTTATTAGAAAGTACAACAGCGAAGTCTGTATCAGAGAGCACATACGTTATCATTAAGTATGTGCTGTATATTGATATATTCATATGGAATACTGTATATCCACATGCACACTTTACTTTTATATTATGTAGGGAATCTCATATTCATTCCCTAATAGTCAAGTTATTGATTAAAGTATTATTAGAGGAGCCATTGTTACTGTCATAAACATACACAGTTAGATGTATATATATAGATATTATATATATATATATATATATATATATATATATATATATATATATATATATTGAAGAAAGGTACGTGAAAATACGGTCAACCACGTTGGATGATTTACTTCCCTTTCTACTGGGTAGAAGAAAACTCTGTAAAAACAACTGCCTTTTCTTTGAGTGGCAAAGGAGTAGCTGCCAGTAATGTTTTATGAAACTCCTTTTCTCAAGTGAATACAGGTCCCTAAAATTGTAGTAAGCAACATAAATTTGTGTGATACATGCATTTTCGTATTCTTTTGTTATACCGATTGGCAATATATTTATATCATAGAATTGTTCTATAGGCAATACCCTTAAAGTTTTTTTTTTTTTTTTTTTCCTGTAATCTAAGTCGATATCTCATGGTTATGTTTAAAATACATGACATAACAGACCAAGGAATGATATTTTCCTGATTTGAGCATGAACACAATGGGACAGTAAAAAACATACATTATTTTATCAGCCACCGTCAACTATATTGCTGTATCTTTTAGCATATTTTTTGTAATAATGTTTTGATAAAATTTAGTTTTCAATTTTTTTTTTCATTTGATTAAATGTTTTCGCAAAAATTCTAGCCATACATGGAAATAAAAGTTATGTAAATATATATGAAAAGGGTTAGATATATTCTCCAATATATGTTATGGAGACTTATTTTACTTCTGGATATAACTATAATTCTTTATATTATTTCTCAGTTACCACATGAATAATACATGAATAACAAAGCAAATGCTATAAGAGAAGTATAAAGCAATCAAACTAGTCTCTTAACGTTTATAAGTATGTAATGTAATATCCATTATCAAATAATTCGACGCGTTCTCATATTCTATATAGATCTCCTTTCAGATAGTAACTATCATAGAATAGTACTAAATATTTTTAAACTAATTTTAGGTATATTTCAACACTTAAAGTTCATGAGGAAAAAGGTTATTTTTAATTTTTTTATTGATATAGATGTCACCTCGTGGCCAGCTGACAACGTTTAGTTAGACTGCCGCCACTTATCCCTATGCCCAATAAAAGTTATTCATAAAAAGCAATAAATTGTCATGTAATGTCGGTAACACAAGTGAATTTTTTAAATACGTAATCCTATTTATCAAAAGATACATTTTTTTTTATGAAAATTGCTTGCAGACATTATAAATACTGAATTGGCTATGTTGAGTTTTTATATCAGAAACCTTCCTTCACACCATCCTACTGAGAAGATTTTGTAATAATTTTTATCTTGAATATTTTTCTTTTTACCGGAAAACACCAATGAATTTGAAACTGTGTTGAAAAATGTCCATAAACTGAACAACCTAATAGAGTTGCAAGTTAATAATAAATCATGAAAGTGAAAGGACCAAAAACTCACTAACGCCGTAACTGTAGTCAAAGGTTATTCATGAAGTAATATCTATTATATAATCGAAGTGTTACAGCTGCTCGACCACTTAACATTTGATTAGCTTCAGGCATGTAATTGTATGGTTCATAAATAGTTCAAGTTGTTACACTATTTGTGATTTTATTATTATTTCTAAAGTAATATTGCTTAACATACACCATATAGTAAATATACAAATCTTGATTCTCCTCTGTTAATGCTAATTTTAACAAACACATATCTCAATATTTCTCTCCCTCATTGTAAGCATAGAAAATTTAATACTACAAACATACAGTAGGTATGCTAGCCATTTGACCCGAATTCCCACACAGTTCAAATTGTCAATGAACAAAATACATAAAATAAAGGAAATGATGGAATAAAAACTTTAGCTTGAAAATATTGAGTGAAATTTTGTTCTTCCTTCTGGAGTGCAACACCTCACCCAGTTGACATCAAATTATGTCTTTTTTATATCTTAAAAAGGAAACAGCGACTAATAGGGGGATAGATGAAAGGCAGAACAGCCATTTCAAAAGCCCAGTGAAATGAGGTCATATCAATACACCATTAAAAGGGGATTTTAAATCTTTGAAAGCCAAGAGTTTTCAGATAGGCAAATGACAACAAATTACTACATTATGGAAAAGACGGAAACTCATGCTACAATAATTTTCAATCGTGAATACGGACTGTTCCTGTTAGTCAAGGAGGTTGGGTTAGGGGTGGGGAGTTGTGAATGTAATGTATGAATTTTTGTATATGGCTTACAGAGATAGGCGGGAGTGTATGTTTTGCTACTTAGTGGGTAAGCATAGGCGTAGGAATGCTTTTTTTTCTTGTGGGGGCTAAAGTTTGGAAAGATTATGAGAACCGCCCCACCTCCCACCCCCAGATAATTTTTTAAAGGAAATTCCTTTGGATAGGATATCCTGGCATTTGAAAGTAAAATGTAGCAAAAACAAAATATTTTTGTAACGATTTTCATGTGATAAATTACAAATTGTATACCTTGAGTATAATGAAATAGTAGTAGGCTTGATTGAAGAAAAAAAAAACTTATGATGTTGATTATTTACTATAAACTCAATAACAATAAAGATGAGGTTTGGGGTATAAGTCTGCTGATCATAATATGTTTTTATTGAAGATTTATTATGTATATCCTATATTTTTAAGTTCCCATCATATCTTTAAACTTTGAAGGGTTTTTGTTTTTCATTCCTTTACTTTACAGTTTACATATAATAAATGTATAATATTTTAATTGATTATCATGTTATTTGTCTTTGATATTGAAAATTGATGAAAAGGTACTAAGATGAAACCCTCAGAAAACTGGAGGTACTCCATAGACTAAATAATAGTGCATTAGTCATAAAAAATCATGGTTTTTGAAATGCCATTCCAATAAAACATATATATATATATATATATATATATATATATATATATATACATATATATGTATATATATACACAAATATGTGTATATATATAAAATATATGTATATATATATATGTATACATACATATATATACACATATATATATAAAAATATATGAATATATATATATATATATATATATATATGAATATATACATATATATATATATTGTATATATATATATATATATATATATTTATATATCCATATATATATATTTATATATATATATATATATATTCATATGTATATATATGTATATATATATATGTATATATATATGTAAATATATATATATATATATATATATATATATATATAAACACATATACATGTAACATATATATGTGCATATATATATATATATATATGTATATATACACATATATATACATATATATATATATATAGATATATTTATTTATATATGTATATATACAGCATATATATATATATATATATATATATATATATATATATTTATATATATACATATATATACAGTGTATATATGTGTATATAAATATATATATATATATAAATATATATGTATGAATATATATATATAATTTATATATATATAAATATGTATATATATATATAATTTATATATATATATATATATATATATATATATATATATATATATATATATATATATATATATATATACATGCATGATACAGGCCATGTTTGTAAACTGAACCTTGCAACGAATTTATCAGGACCCTCTCTTAAGAAGAGACATGTCGTGTTGAAACAAATCGATTTTGATATAATAGGATTAAGTAAAATTTTTAAAACCGAGGAAGAGTTGAAGGGGGGTGATACTTTTTTATTAAAAGGGCACGAAAAGAACAAAGAAAATAGAGTGGGCTTTCTTATTAATAATATCGTTCTGGTAACAGTAACTATTTACAGTATCAGTGATAGAATTGCAGGATTGATATTCAAACAAAAGGAAAATTATAAGCTGAAGATCATTCAAACGTGTGTGTCAGTAATAGAAAAGGAAAAACAATTTTCATGAAGATATGGATATATCCTGCAAAAAAAAAAAAAAATGTATAACGATTTACATTCGATTTGGGGTATTTTTATGGCAAAGTAAGGCAAAAGATGAGAGGAAAATGCGCTGTTGGAATAATCGGAGTAGGCGCAATAAGTAAGAGAAGAGTCAAATCATCTATACCATTTTTTTTTTTTTTTTCAAATAGTAACACCGAAAATGGAGAGGCTAATGAATAGATACGAGGAACGAACTATATTTCATTCTAAGTGTGAAAGGTAATTTACTTAAAGATGAAGCAGATCTAAACAAGTTAAATTCAAGCTACCACAGACTTATGAGTCGTAAAGTTTTATTACACTAGTAAGAATTCGCCGTAAAAAAACGTAAAAATCCTGGAATAAATATTGCCAATAATTTACCGTTTTAAAAATGGATATTTTGACGTCGAGAGGTGATATTACGGTTACCAACTCGTAAAAAGATAAAATAAAAGTATGGTGAAAATTACGTTCGCCTGTATTTTCCTGGAATATGGCTGAGGACAGCCTTTTTTTTAACCTAGAAATTCTGATTAAAATTACGTTTATTTTTTTAAACTATAGATCTTAGGAAATCAAGGAAAAAAATAATAAAGAAAATAAACACTCCTCCAATAAGAGGAAAATAAGATATGAGTTAAGTTAAGCAAGACAAAATAGATACTCATGGCTATATGATAAAATTTGATGCAAATAAAGAAGTGAATAGTAATATAACAAAATTTGTATTTGAATCAGTCCAAGAGATAGGAGGAATTTTTTTTTAAACAAAATCAAGGAAATCTTTCAGAAATCACCTAAAAATCTGAAGAAGGAAAAACTGGAAGGAAATGACCATCTATTAAATGAGAAAATAAGACTTGGAGCAAGGCTACAACAGATTCACATAAGAGATAGAGTGATAAAAATTGCATAGTATTTCTATACAATGCTATTCAATAATGGTAAAGAAAATAGCTTTCATGACAGAACTAAACGACATTTGCTTATCAAAGTCGATCAAGTAAATGAATGAACTGGTGGTCGTTTCTTAAATGGGAAATATATGATTTCAGACGCACACTTTCTGTCAACCTAAAACATTGGTGATATTTAATTTTGTTTCTTTAATTGCGGTGTGATAGTGTCCTGTACTATGTTTTGAAATATGAGAATTGTGCACCTCGTAGCCAGCATCTGAAAAAGAGCTGTGGTTGGGTTCGTTGGGTCACTCACCATGTGCAAAAATGATGTTAATTCACCTTGTATTGTAGAAAAGAGTTTACACTACACCTTAAAGTATTATTAATCCAGGAATTGCATCTCGCTTCCAGGGAGATGTAATATTCAAGGGGTTGGACACCGGCTTCACGTCAGGAGGGAAAGAGTACCAATCTATATTTGAGCATCCAACAAGAGAGAGAGAGAGAGAGAGAGAGAGAGAGAGAGAGAGAGAGAGAGAGAGAGAGAGAGAGAGAGAGCTTATATTACTTTATTGGACGGTACTAATTAAGAGAAATTAGATAATGCATTTCATTTCATGGAAAATGGTGTTCAGAAAACATCTCTTTTATGCGTGTGTTCAATAGTTACCTATTATGTAGTCGAGAAATAGATTGTATTTCTAGAAGTAAAACAATGTTTTAAAGATAAGAGAATAAGGAGGAAATAGAATGGCCTCACGAATATATATATATATATATATATATATATATATATATATACAGTATATAATTATATATATATATATATATATATACATATATATATATGTATATATATATATATGTATATATATATATATATATATATATATATATATATATATATACATACATACATACATATATAGGTGTGACCTGGCTTCTCAATCGTGCGTTTCTATGTGTAGTAAAAAAATAATGATAAAATGTAATATTTTTACTGAGAGTTTGAATAACTGACATAGGAAATGTACAATGAAAAGGAAGTGAGATTTTAACCAAATATCTTTAAATCAAGAAACAGTATTTTGCTAGTTATTCCCTATTTGTTTTAGATATCTCACAATCACTGAGTAAAGGTATTTGTATTTTCTTATAGAGAGAGTTAGGAGGTTTTTGTAGATGTAATCAAGCGTAGGAGAATTGGGTACCTAATTTCAAAACTCGGAGAATATAGGAAGCATTACTTAGCCATATAGGGTGGGATTCCAACTGTTGGATAATTTAAGAGAGAGAGAGAGAGAGAGAGAGAGAGAGAGAGAGAGAGAGAGAGAGAGAGAGAGAGAGAGAGAGAGAGAGAGAGAGAGAGTATAATTTTGTATGTAATGTTTCAAGGAATTTCCAACAACATGAATAAAATGTTACTTCAAAATTGCATTAATCAAATGGCCATTTTTCAAACAACTTAGGCCAATGTGAAAGAAACCTTGTACAATGTGTATGCTCTTTAAAAAAAAAAAAAAGGTGCTAGAGAGTGAAAAAAAAGAGAATCTTCAAAATCAACATTATAAGAACAGAAAATCAAATCTAGCTATAAGGGAAATTTATTTAGCTTTTTAGTAAACTTTTCAGTTTCTCTCTCTCACTATTCCTTCGATGGTTACCCTAGGGATCGTAATGTGCAATTTACGCCTAATGCAAAGAAACCCCGAGAGAAGAAACACTAGTGGACGCTGTGGATAGCATCCATGAATCACGAGTAGTGTTTTGATATCTGAGCTTAACTCTCAGCTCGGAAAGGTTTTCATTGGTGTTTATAACCAAAACATCTGCATAAACCAGGGATAGGAGCTGTGAAGTGAGCCTGTAAGTCAACCTGCTAAATAAGTTAGTCAGCAGCCATTTCCTATCCACCACGGGTGTTAGCTTAGGTGGGAAGGGTGGCTATGGCTGGGCGCAAATGATATGTTATGGTCGGTGTCTATGACATCATGTCCCTTCCCTCTGCTTCTCATATGCGATAATTAAACTTTTAAAATTCATAATGTGCGTCTGCTGGTAAGAGAGAGAGAGAGAGAGAGAGAGAGAGAGAGAGAGAGAGAGAGAGAGAGGGGGGGGGGGGGCATGCGATGGGTTCTAACTAAAGACACAAGAAGCTTATTTATGTACTGATAAAGTTTGGAAATTTTTACATTGGAACACTAATAAATCGCCATCTGTATGGGTAACGATAGAATGATTCGATAGTAATTCATTCAAATTACCCCTAATGAGTTAATATGGATAAATATCAATACAACATCGTGTTCAAATAGAAATAAATTTCTACCTCATACATGGGATCGAACGCTGGTCCCTTCTAATATATATATATATATATATATATATATATATACATATATATATATATATACATATATATATATATGTTTGTGTATGTTATATACACAGAAATAATATATATATATATATATATATATATATATATATATATATATATATATTTATATATACATATCCATATACATACATACATATATATATATATATATATATATATATATATATATGTGTGTGTGTGTGTGTATGTATATATGTATGAATATATAGATATATATATGTATATATATATATATATATATGTAAATATACACACACATATATATACATATATATATATATATATATATATATATATATATACATATATATAAATGTATAATATATATACACGTATGTATGTATGTGTATATATATATATATATATATATATATGTATGTATGTATTTACATGTATAAAGATACATACATACGTATACCAAGGCATTTCCCCCAATTTTGGGGAGTAGCCAACATCAAGCAAATGAAACAAAAAAGGGGACCTCTCCTCTCTATGTTCCTCCAAGCCTGACAAGGGACTCAACCAAGTTCGGCTGGTACTGCTAGGGTGCCACACCCCACCCTCCCCCGTTATCCACCACAGATGAATTTTCATAACGCTAAATCCCCTACTGCTGCTACCTCTGCGGTAACCAAGCCACCGGAGGAAGCAGCAGAGCCTACCGGAACTGCGTCACAATCGTTCGCCATTCATTCCTATTTCTAGCACACTCTCTTGCTTCTCTCACATCTATCCTCCTATCACCCAGAGCTTCCTTCACTCCATCCATCCACTCAAACCTTGGCCTTCATCTTTTACTTCTCCCATCAACTCTTGCATTTATCACCTTCTTTAGCAGACAGCCATTTTCCATTCTCTCAACATGGCCAAACCACTTGAACAAATTCATATCCACTCTAGCTGCTAACTCATTTCTTACCTTTAGACACTTCATCTCAAACACATTCAATTTCTGTCTCTCCGTCACTTTCATTCTCCACAACTCTGATTCATACATCACAGTTGGTATAATCACTTTCTCCTACAAAACTCTCTTTACATTCATGTCCAACCCTCAATTGTTTACTACTCCCCTAACTGGCCCCAACACATTCAATCCTTCATTCACTCTCTGACGTACATCTGCTTCAACTCCACCATTTGCTGCAACAACAGACCCCAAGTACTTAAACTGATCCACATCTACAAGTAACTCTCCATTCAACATGAAATTCAACCTCGCACTACCTTCCCTTCTTGGACATCTCATAATCTTACTCTTACCCACATTAACTCTGAACTTCCTTCTTTCACGCATCCTTCCAAATTCTGTCACTAATCAGCCAAGCTTCTCTTCTGCGTCCTCAACCAGTATAGTATCATCCGCAAACAACAACTGATTTAACCCCCATTCATGGTCATTCTCGTCTACCAGTTTCAATCCTCGTCCAAGCACTCGAGCATTCACCTCTCTCACCACTCCATCAACATACAAGTTAAACTACCACGGTGACATCACACATCCCTGTCTCAGCCCCACTCTCACTGGAAACCAATCGCTCACTTCATTTCTTATCCTAACACATGCTTTACTTCCTTTGTAGAAATTTTTCACTGCTTGCAACAACCTTCCACCAACTCCATAACTCTATCATACGCTTTCTCCAGATCCATAAATGCACCATACACATCCTTACCTTTTGCTAAATATTTCTCGCATATCTGCCTAACTGCAAAAATATGATTCATACAACCCCTACCTTTTCTAAAACCACCTTATACTTCCAAGATTGCATTCTCTGTTTTATCATTAATTCTATTAATCAGTACTCTACCATAGACTTCCAACTACACTCGACAAACTAATACCCCTTGAATTACAACACTCATGCACATCTCCCTTACCCTTATATAGTGGTACAATACACGCACAAATCCTATCTACTGGTACTATTGACCACACAAAACATATATCAAACAAGTACAGTCACACCCCCTTTCTTCAACATCTCGGCTCTCACACCATCCATACCAGATGCTTTTCCTACTCTCGTTTCATCTAGTGTTCTCCTCACTTCCTCTCTTGTAATCTCTCTCTCATTCTCATCTCCCATCACCGGCACCTCAACCCCTGCAACAGCAATTATATCTGCCTCCTATTATCCTCAACATTCAGTAAACTTTCAAAATATTCCACCCACCTTTTTCTTGCCTCCTCTCCTTTTAACAACCTTCCATTTCCACCTTTCACTGTCTTTTCAATTCTTGAACCAGTCTCCCTTACTCTCTTCACTTCTTTCCAAAACTTCTTATTCTCTTCATAGGAATGACCCAATCCCTGACCCCATCTCAGGTCAGCTGCCCTCTTTGCCTCACTTACCGTGCACTTCACTTCACACATTTTTCTCTCTACATCTTTCATACCTCTCTACACTATTACTCTGCAGCCATTCTTCAAAGGCCCTCCTTTTCTCTTCCACTTTTACCTTCACTCCTTCATTCCACCATTCACTGCCTTTCCTCATGCTGCCGCCTCTAACAAACTTCTTGCCACACACCTCAGATGCAATGCCAACAAAATTTTCTTTTACTAACTTCCACTCCTCTAAATTATCAGTTTCTCTTACTTTCACTGCGTCATATGCCATTTTCAACCTTTCTTGACAAATACTTTTTACAGTTTTATTAGCTCTTCAACCTTTACTAGCTCCCTTTTACATCCACCTACTCTATTTCCCCACTCTTTTGCTTCAACTAATTTTCCTTCAACCAAAATATTATCAGACATACCATTAGCCATACCCCTAAACACGTGCACGTCTTTCAATCTTCCAAACATTCTTTTAGTTATCAACACATAATCCATTAATGCCCTTTCTACCACTCTTCCATTTGCCACTCTTACCCATGTATACTCTTGTCCGTAACCAGAGAGTTGAACTATCTGATCACTTAAAGGACCTAATAAAACTCTAGCTGTTGTATTTCAACGTGTGGCTGGTGCCCTGGGCAACCTAAAACCCAAAGAGGCATTATAAGTGATTTTAAAAGACTATAGATTATAAACCACAATATTCTGTAGTTTCTTATATTAGAGTTTAATCGTTACTCATCTACTGGAAACATTTATAAATGTTTTTGGTACTAGACGTTGTTAAGCTATTGCTATCCATCTTGCTTTGCCAACCAATCTTCTTCCCTGCAAAAAAAAAAAAAAAAATGGTTCTTATGAAATATACGCCTAACTTTACGTATGTTTCTTATTATCACGATTACTGAAATAACAAGAAAGTGAAAACAATAATTATTCGAGAAAATTTATATTATTTATTTTCCTCATGAAAAAAAAATATTTCCTCTTGATATAAATGGAAATAAAAAATCCAGCATTAAAAGGCTGAGCCCACCATGGTCATTAGGACTGGAACCTTTTATTCCCCTCTGCCATTCATTTGACTCTCTTTTCCGCTGAGTTCTATCGATTCCATGTCTCTAATGATAGCCAAGACTACCATTATCATAAATTTTCACAGCGTTTGGATACGGTTACTTTCCATTTTCCTAACATTCACTTTCGAAGTTTCCACTGATCCTCTCTTTCACCATGATGAACAGAGCTTTCGCCTATTATTCTATTTACTTATCAGCTATTGAAATTGTGAATCTGTAGTTTTAACTGATTATACGGCTATGATTTTATTTACTTCATAGTTTATTTCCTAAAATATGTTGTAAGTAAATGGAAAGTAACACATTAGATTTTAGCCCTCTTCATTTACATTATAATGTTAGGGATTCACAATCCAAGATGAGATTATATTTATGTTTATTCTTGGTGGATTTATATATGGTAGATAAATGCAAAATAAATTACTACGCTATTTTAAATAAGAGTGACAAAAACTTTTTTTTTTTAATCTTTTAGAAAAGTTTCTTTCTTATTCATTGATACTTTCCTATTCAGAACTTATTTCCCCTGGAATTAGTATAGTAATGTTGTTACCCTTTTCCTCCTATCATTCTGTTTCTAATATTTATGTATCTTTATAGCTATCAATATATCTATATTTTCAAATACCACTCAGTAGATGCTAATAATAATGATTTAAACGTGGAGCTTTTTCTTGACTGAGTTTTAGATAAAGGGCATTACGTTAAAACTTGTTCCCATTGAAATTTACTAAGTTCCAATATGAACTATTTAATTGGCAGTAATTCCACCGAAGAAGGAGACCCAGAAGATAATTTTCTCTATGGTTGAATAAGATATTTTTAGAATAATATGTTAACTTTGCAGAGGTTAAAGGGCTTTCCAAATACCTAGTTGTTTTTTCTTTATTTCTCGATAATTATTCATTAATGCTGAAAATTTGGTAGCAGTAATAATATTAATTGTGATACTATCCACACCCACAAATAGAAAGGCACCTTCTATACCGCTGATAACAACCAACCAATGCTACTTGTGAAATGAAAAAAAAAAAAAAACGCTACTAAGGAGTTAAAGCCGAAAGAGAACGTCACAGTACATCAAACTGAAATGACTTCCGCATGTGTACTTATCAACACCGACCAAAACCACAATAAACTAGATGGTATCCTCGCAGACTCAATGAAAATTGAGAAAAATACCTGAAATCTTATTAAAGATATAAAAAAGGGGTCTCACAGGAAAATTAAGGCTGATAATTCGGCCACAAATACCACCCATATGCCGACTATTACAGGTGGTTACGGTTTCAACTATATATATTGTAACCTCAATATCCACAAGACTGAGAACCCACTTAGACCTATAATCAACCATGCCCTGCCTCAACGTACCAGCTAGAGAAAATACTTAACTGACTTCACTCTCCACACATCATTGGACCTTAGGTCTCTGTTTTCCATTATCAAATATCAATTTCGATATGATAATCGCCTTAATGATGGACCCTGTCTACATCGTCCCTCATTGTTCTAGAAGATAGGATATGTACGCTCCTGGAGATATATTCAAAGGAGTCGCCGTTCACGACCTAACGAGGCCATACATATATATTCAAAAGGATGGTATCACTGTGGGATCACCATTAAGAGTTTCTTCCACGATCATCTACACGGGTGAAGTAAAAGTAAGATTTTTCTCACGTACACACGGACCTGACGTATAAGTGGTATACATTGATGCCACCTTCATTAAGGCCTATCCTTCCAGAGAATTTAAGGAATTCCATTGCATCTTTAAGGAGTGAAGCTCCCAGAATTTTACTCTGGAACACAGGCTCAATGGACGATTTCATCTCCTGGATATCATGTCCATAGCCACCGACACTTGGCTTCTTATGTCCATTTACAACAAACCAACGCAGTCTTTGACTTTTTCTCAACTCGGACAGGTACAAGGCCTTCATCATTAAAGCCTTCATGAAGACACTTATCTTCAAGGCTCCTCCTGAGAGGCTACCCCAGAGGAACTGGACCGTACTACTATCCATCTCGCTTTCTCAACCTATCTTCTTCCCTGCAAAAAAAAAAAAAATCGTCTGTCTTTACATATGTTTCTTCTTATCGTGATTTCTGAAATAACAGGAAATAAGCAATAATTATTTGAGAAAATGTATATAATTTTTTTCTTCATATGAAAAAAATAAATATTTCTACTTGTTATAAATGGAAATAGAAAATCCAGCATTAAAAGGCTGAGCCTACCATGGTCATTAGGACTGGAACCTTTTATTCCCCTCTGCCATTCATTTGACTCTTTTCCGCTGAGTTCTATCGATTCCATGTCTCTAATGATAGCCAAGACTACCATTATCATAAATTTTCACAGCGTTTGGATACGGTTACTTTCCATTTTCCTAACATTCACTTTCGAAGTTACCACTGATTCTCTCTTTCACCATGATGAACAGAGCTTTCGCCTATCATTCTATTTGCTTTTCAGCTACTGAAATTGTAGTTTTAACTGATTATAAGGTATAATTTTATTTATTACATGGTTTATTTCCTAAAATATGTTGTAAGTAAATATAAAGAAACATTAGATTTTAGCCCTTTTTATCTACATTATAATGTGAGGGATTCACAATCCGAGATGTAAATATATATATTTTTATTCTTGATGGATTTGTATATGGTAGATAAATGCAAAATAAATTACTACTCTGTTTAAAATAGGAGTGATAAAAAAAACTTTTTTTCTTAATCCTTTAGAAAAGTTTCATTCTTATTCATTGACTCTTTCCTATTCAGAACTTTTTTCCCCTGGAATTAGTATAGTAATGTTGTTACCCTTTCCCTCCTATCATTCTGTTTCTAATATTTATGTATCTATATAGCTATCAATGTATCTATATTTTCAAATACCGCTCAGTAGAAGCTAATAATAATGATTTAAACATGGAGCTTTTTCTTGACTGAGTTTTAGATAAAGAGCATTACGTTAAAACTTGTTCCCATTAAAATTTACTAAGTTACAATATGAACTATTTAATAAGCAGTAATTCCACCGAAGACGGAGACCCAGAAGATAATTTCCTATATGGTTGAGTAAAACATTTTTTGATAATATGATAACTGCAGAGATGAAAGGGCTTTCCAAATATCTAGTTATTTTTTTATATTTCTCATTATTCATTAATGCTGAAAATTAGGTAGCAGTAATAATATTAATTATGATACTATCCAAAACCACGAATAGAAAGGATCCTGTCAGACCGCTGATAACCACCAATCAATGCTACTTGGGAAAGCTCTCAAAGACTGCCGAATCTTCACTCGTGAAATGCTGCTAATGAGTTAAAGCCGAAAGAGAACGTCACAGTACGTCAAACAATAAACTAGATGGTATCCTCGCGGACTCAATGAAAATTTAGTGACTTACCTGAAATCCTATTGAAGATATAAAAGAGGGGTCTCACAGGAAAATTAAGGCTGATAATTCGGCTACAAATACCACCCAAATGCCGACTTTTACAGGTGGTTACGGTTTCAACTATATATATTGTAACCTCAATATCCACAAGACTGAGAACCCACTTAGACCTATAATCAACCATGCCCTGCCTCAACGTACCAGCTAGAGAAAATACTTAACTGACTTCACTCTCCACACATCACTGGACCTTAGGTCTCTGTTTCCCATCATTATCCTAGAAGATAGGATATGTACGCTCCTGGAGAAATATTCAAAGAAGTCTCTGTATCACTGTGGGATCACCATTAAGAGGTTCTTCCACGATCATCTACACGGGTGAAGTAGAAGTTAGTTTTTTTTTTCACGTACATACTGACCTGACGTATAAGTGGTATACATTGATGCCACCTTCATTAAGGCCGCTCCTTCCAGAGAATTTAAGGAATTCCATTGCATCTTTAAGGAGTGAAGCTCCCAGAATTTTACTCTGGAACACAGGCTCAATGGACGACTTCATCTCCTGGATATCATGTCCATAACCACTGACACTTGGCTTCTTACGTCCTTTTACAACAAACCAACGCAGTCTTTGACTGTTTCAACTCTGACAGGTACAAGGCCTTCACCATTAAAACCTTCATGAAGACACATATCTTTATGGCTCCTCCTGAGATGCTACCCCAGAGGAACTGGACGTACAATAATGGTCCTCGTAAACAACGGGTAGCCTAACAGACAGGTCAATCACGAAATCAAGAATGCCCTTAACACTTGGTATGGGAGTGGAACAGCACAACATAATCAGTGTAACAAAAATAAACATTTACTTCAAAGGAATAATTAATTGTAAGATAAATGAGCTAATAAGGACATCGTACAGAATAACATCTTCCCCTGTACAAGAGGACACATAGGTTTTTGAAACTGCCAAAACCAAAAAATTAGAAATTAGTAGCTATAAAATGCTAAAAGTAACCAGATAAAGCAGTTGACAACTCCAGATGCAGTGCTGAACCCCATTTCATAAGCGCGGCAATCTTGCGTTCCAAAACGGATGAGCATTGCAATGTTTATGTTATGTATCGTATGAAATTACAAATTAAGGTGGTTTAGATAATATTAACTGAACTGAACATAGCGTCATAGCGTTTTAAAAGTTTTTTAAAAGGGGTGTTTTACTGTGATGGGTAGATTAGTAAGTCTGTTTAAATAAGTGTGTCTTTGCAGCTATGCATGCGAATTTATATGCAGGAGGTTGTATGTGTATATGAGAGAGAGAGAGAGAGAGAGAGAGAGAGAGAGAGAGAGAGAGAGAGAGAGAGAGATTAATTGATTCGGATTTGGCTTGATATATGACTTTTTTTTTCAAACAAATAGTGCCAACAACCTTATTCTGTAATGTTTTGTTTAAAACTATTATAAATACAGAAACTTTGAATTTTATTGATTGAGAAGAAGCATTAGACCTTACATTTCATCCCGTTTATCATATCTTGATTCCTCTATGCATCCCTTTGACGATGAAGACTTCAACGACGCCTACAACAACGACAAATGACTTCTACATGGAAGTCTTTGACCACTTCGACGACAAAGTCGACTTGGACGCTCTTACACACTGATATAGGTATAGTAACGGCTCCCCGACATATTCAATCCTATCCCATATCCTTCTAGACAAGGTTATGTCTGTTCCGGAAAGGGAATCTGTGGTTGTACTTAAACACGTCCCTATTGCATACACCATACCTATCATGATATTCGCCCCGTGGGTAGTAACCCCGTGAAACCTCTATAGGTAAATTTTTCTGGTATATTATTCGCAGAAATATCCCAAGCACAAAACTGTCTAAAAGACCTTCCATCCGGATGACATGGCTCGAACACAAAAATGGGATATATTTCCAACACATTTCGTTTAAAAAAGGGTGTTTAATTCATATCAATTTATTTTCCGTAAAATAAGATATGACAGATGGCCTGTTGATGTATTTGAATAGAAATAAAAACCACACCAGACATTCCAATAAGAGAACCATATAAATTTCTTGGTATAAAACAAGTACTAGTATGTTATAGATATTCAACATCTTCATAATTTTCATTGATTAATGAAAAACAACAGTTAGACCAGTAAACTATAGCTCAAGATAATGATCTTATGACATCAAGTATCTATTTGGCAATTAGATTGTAATTAAGTTTATAAAATTAAATTTTAAAACGTTTTCATTAGTTTATTAACAATAAAAGAAAATCCAAGGGTTACAATACAAATGTAATTTTGCTTCGAAATGGAGTTCTTAGATCCAGGACCATCATTCCACGAACCATATTGTTATGGTTATAACATTTAGGTTATTAAAGTCATTTCCCCTAGATGAGGACAAATCCTCTGAGGTTCCCTCGGAGATGAAAAGTACACAAAACACTGACTAGTGAATCATTATATATTAAGAGGATTTTAGAAATGGCAATGGCCTTTTTTATGGGTGGTTTATTATTCCATAAAAGTCACATTTTTTAACTAAGGAAATATATCAAATTCCCTATACGTCTCCTAAGTTCATGCACACACGCGCACGCACACTCACAAACATACACAGATAGACACATGAAAAGAAGACTTAGAACAGAACACCATTATACGCTTTCTTTGAAGGATGATGAAAATATCATCAACAAAACAGGTGAAGTGGAAAAAATTGCATAGGTTTCATATACAATGCTATGCAATAATGGCATAATAAATAACTTTGCCAGTAGAGATAAGAAACACCTGAGCAGCTACCAAAAGTAACAGTAGGAGAGGTAAAGAAAGGATTGAAAAGCAGGGAAAGAGGCAAACCAACAGGACACGATGGACTAACAATTGATATTTATAGATTGATGAAATTTCATAGAAGTAAAACTCGTTAAACTTTACACAAAACGTCTCCAAGAATGATCTATACCTGCAGCATAGACAAACAATACTAATTATACTAATTCACAAAAAGGAAACACTAAATACCAGAAACATTGCCGCCGAAAAACTTTATTCTCAGTAATATCTGATATATTCACAAAGATCATATCAAGCTGAACAAAAAGACACCTTCACTTTTATCAAATAATAAAAGACAGTCTTTAGAAGTGGGTAATAAACAACTGACCATATCCACGCAATTACCCATCTAATGAAATTATCAACAGAGTAAGACAAACGACTATGTAAAGTATTTATATACCATAAGATCTCTTGATTTTATCAAAACTTCAGCAGTAATGAAAACCGCCCGAAGACAGGGAATAAATGAATCTTATGATAGAACACTTGAATATATTCATACGGGTCGTAAATCAGTCACACTATATGACTATAGGGATAAAGATCTGATAGAGAAAATTGTTATACATATGACCCTTCCTCTCATAAATCATTCATAGTATCCTTAGAAGAAGTTTTCAGAAATTTAGATTAGGAAAATTTAGGAAATGATATTATTGAGGAATATAGTAATAAATTCAGATTTGTAGATGACCTAGATCTTTTTAGTGAATTATGGGAGGCAGTGTTAAAGATAATAGAAGATTTGATAAGAGAATGTAGAAAAGTAGGACTGAAAATTGATATATGTAAATTACAAAGGACATACAGTAACTGTTTCCCAAGGACATTTTTGCCCCCCCCCCCCCCAAAAAAAAAAAGAAAAAAAAAATCTGCATGAGATGGAGAGCTTCTGGTAAATAAATGAGATTATGGAAATTAAAACGCATATCTATTTATAAAGTAAGGTATTTCATAAGAAAATGCTAATTAATTAACTTATGCATCAGAAACTTAGTGCTTACCAAAGCCTTAGAGAATATAAGATTACTACAACTCAAAGAACTATGGAAAGAATAATGTTTGGAATAATACTAAGCGAGAGACGAAGAACAACAATATGAATACGAGAGTAAACAGTTCTAAATTAGAGGATATTCTAATAATATGTAGGAAATAAAAATGGACATCGCAGAGCATATTATGAGAATGTCAGACAATAGATGGGCATTAAGACTAATAGGAAGGAAGGGGAGACGATGGCGTGACAAACTAAGAAAATTTGTTAGATTAAACTGCCAGTAAAAGA
>NC_090750.1:46354279-46364279 GCF_036898095.1 Palaemon carinicauda | reverse complement strand
ATATATATATATATATATATATATATATATATATATATATATATATATTTATATATATGTATATATGTATATACATACACATATATGCAAATATATATAGATATGTATATATTTGTATATATATGTATATATATATATATATGTGTGTGTGAATATATATATATATATATATATATATACATATATATATATATGTATATATATGTATATATATATATATATATATATATATATATATATATAAATATATTTATATATATATATATATATATATATATATATATATATATATATGTGTGTGTGTGTGTATGTGTGTGTGTCTGTAAAAAATGATGTATACGTACGTTTCCATATATAATATATCTATACATATATGTATAGTACATAACGAATTTGAAATGCCAACCTCAATCCCATAGATCATAATACTTCTATGAAAATTTAGCAAGACTCTACTCTCGAGTTTGATAGTGCAAGAAAAACCTTTTAATTGGAATTCAAATGAATTGGAAATTAGTTAAGAATATTTTCGTTGATATAGTTCTATATTGCTTCTGCAATGGAATGAGTTTGAAAAATCCTTGAAATATCTGGGTTATGTCTGGTACAGAGCTCCCAAATAACCTTGTGATAGCCGTTTGCTGGTCGTTGGGTATCATCTTATTGTTAAAGTTTTTTAACGAGATGGTTGGACCACATTCTACGAATAGTTTCCTTTCACGGTCTGGGGACCTTTTACTCGTTTCCGAAAATTTGTTGTGTATTTCTTGCTGTCTTCCCATCTCGGCATTTCTCTCTATCTAATCCCCGAACAAGGAAGTTTCATGTTTACCTCACCTAATAAATCTTTCTTTTCAAGAATTATCCAACTATTTAGGATTTACAATGAAAATTTTTGATATATCTGATATAACCAATTAAGGTTTAGTATCGTAAAACACAGCAAGAACAATCTCAGATAAAACCGAATTATTGATTCTCCACAAATATATACAGGGTTTACACACACACACACACATACACCCTCTCTCTCTCTCTCTCTCTCTCTCTCTCTCTCTCTCTCTCTCTCTCTCTCAATACTTATTTTCTAATTTCACTGTAATGTGTTTAGTCACCTTGTAGACCAAATATACTTTATTGCCAACATTCTTTTTAAAAGTTCTTTGTCAATCTGATTAAAATTTTTCTTTCAATGTACAAATCATCAATAATTTTTTATTTAAGTAGTACCACCGTATCCGAAAATGTATATGGCCACCATCTTCACTATAAAAAAATCGAATAGCATTTATCCTTTCCAATTCCTCACAGAAATTGCCCACAGCAAAGATGGATTTCGGGCAGCGAGAAACATGATTGGTTTCATTGTGGAAGCGAGATGGGATGTGACGTCACTCAAAAGCAGATGCTTCTTACTGCATTTTCTAGATGGACGCAATGTTTACTTGGCGATTTTTATCCCAAGTGCAAGAAAAAAATAACACTGAAGGAAATAAGGAAAGTATGCAGTTTTTTAATATATCCAATATACAACTAAAATATCAACTGAAGCTTGTTCTAGTCAATACTACACAGTATTCCAGAAGTTTTATTCCAGCTGTGGCCAAGTTGTGGAATGATCTTCCTAATCGGGTAGTTGAATCAGTAGAACTTCAAAAGTTCAAAGTTGCAGCAAAAGTTGTTATGTTGAACAGGCAGACATGAGTCTTTTTATAGTTTATATATGACATAACTCTTTTGACGCTGTTAGTATTTTTTGAATGATTTATTTTTAATTTGTTCTCCTCATTTATTTATTTTCTTATTTCCTTTCCTCATCGGGCTATTTTTCCCTGTTTGAGCCCTTGGGCTAATAGCATCTCGCTTTTCCAACTAAGGTTGTAGCTTGGCTAGTAAAGTTAATAATAACTAAAGAAAAGAAAAATCTGACATTTCAATTCATGTCCGGAGTTTGGCCAGTTTTCATCACCAAGGTAGGCAGTGCGGACTATTGATCGTGGGAGATTTTCATCGGATTGCTCAACACTATTATAACTGCTGGTCAAGGCGATAAGCAAACCCTTTCACCATCATCAACTACAGCTAGTCCATTGCAGGACAAAGCACTCAGACATATACTTCCTCTAGCATCTTATTATGGTATTTCTGTGCCAGATCATACCTGCGCATTTTCTTAACTCGTCATTCCATTGTCTTCTCTTCCTTCCCCTTCTTCGTTACCAGTCTCAAGGGACCCCTTCTTTTATTCCTAATGTCTATCTATTATCTGTCATTCTTATTGTAGGAACTGCAGATTGGAATTTTTTTCCTTTATGTTGTTAGAATTGTACCACACGTGTTTCATACACATTCAGAATGTAATTCATATGGTATTTACTTATCTCTCGCTCTCTCCACACCATTATTAGAAACATTTGTTCAAGCTGGACATCGAATATTTCAGATTGTTTGAGTTTTTGTTACATTCTTGCTATCAACTGATTGTATATAACCTTGTCATCTGCTTGATAATCATTTCTTGCATTTCTCTCACCTGTCTTTTAGAAGCTATCAGTAACATTACCATATTATTGACCACTGGAGTAACTACTCCACACTGCCTTTTTTGGACACACATTTGCCTTATCCTTTCTACGATGCCGACCACCGAACCTGACTTCGACATGTGCCGCCTCAATGAATCAGCCATCTTCACTGGCGGAGAAGCATTCACCTGGTTTCAGCAGGCCAAAATTCAGTTTTGCATCAAGAGCGTTTACTTGCTCTAGTAACAAATTAGACTATTTCTTCACGGTGATCCCCGAAGACACTTCTCAGAAATCTCCAATAGGCTGTGTGATCAAGGAGCCACCCCAATAGAATATGATGCCTTTGAAAAGTACATCTTGGAGCAATACTCACCAGTGCCAATTCCCCATATTGCTAACCTTGCTCGGCTCTATCAGCAGCCATTGTGGGAATAAAGGCTTCTCTCCCCCTCACCAAAATGAAGAGTATCATTTGGTTATAACCTGCTTCAGATGGTTTTATTCCAATAGATTCTGCACTGTTGTGAATAAAATGTTCAGAGAGTTCTCAAAGGCCAAGAAACCCATAAGTAGGCTATCGCTTGTAGCTATGGCCTCCCGTCACTAATCTTTTCTGTTTACATGAGGCTGATATGGGTATGTGGCATTTTGTAGATAATGGTGCTTGCCATTTCCTTTTACCAAAGTCACTCTCTAGGACAACATGTAGTCATTCCACGCCAGATGACATCCTCTTGGTATCTGCTAATACCATTGGCAATTCCTCGTTACCAAAATAACACTGGCACTACTTGGTGCGGATTTTCTTTGCCCATTTCCACCTGCTAGTTAAGGTGTGGCCTAGACAATTGCAGTTGCAGACTCATATTTTTCGACATTTCTTCAACCTGCCCCCCTATAACCTAGCACTCACCATAAGCACACCATGGAGGCCTACAACCATCTTCTCATGCCATATCCTGAAGTTTTCCATCCTGAACATCATCAAACTGCCAAAGTGGTCGCCATGCATGGTATCTATCACAATATGAAGACAAAAGAGCCCTCAGTGTTTGCCAGATTAAGTCATCTGGCCTTGGTTGTTTGGCAACTGCTAAACAAACGTTTGACTAAATGGATGAAATGAGCCTTTTCCAAAAGGCGTCAAGCCCTTGTGTATCGCCCTTACACATTGTCCTGAGGAAGAATGTCTCCCTGTGCTCTTGTGGATATTACAGTCATCTGAACATGCAGAAAGAACCGGATCCTCACTCCATCCTCTACATTACCAACATTACCTCATATTTGCACTTTCTGATTATCCAGCACTTCGTTGACAGAGAGGGTCTTGCGAATTTCAATGTTGAGCTGGAGAATGGAGGTTGGGGGATTATCCACCTTTAAAGGTTCAACCATACCACTAGGGCTATTTCTGAGAAACCAGACTAACACTGGGCATCTATAAGCCTTATTTTTTATTACAGGTTTTCTCTTCTTGCTCCATTTGAATTTCATTGAGAACCATCATTAGAACATTGACCATTTTCTGTATATATTCAAAATTTAGACATCACCCTCTGGTTGATCCAATAGGGTGCAGATTCACTAGGCTAAGAGTCGGGCACCAGTGATCCGGTTTTAAGTCATCCCATATTTCTGAGTACTGGGTGATGCCTGGCATTGGAGTCGTCGGTGGGAGGACTAACTATCCCCATTGACCAGTGTACCCCTACCTTAAAAGAGGCAGCTCATCTCTAATCGAGGACTGATCTCCGCTGGAACCTCTTCTTATGTTGAGTCACATGGGATAGGAGGACTAATATACTCTGATGACAGGTGGTATAGACTACTCCAACTAAGGCTCTAATATTACAACATTAGGACTTTATTCAAGTCATTTAAAGAAGGATTATAGTAAGACACTAGAGAGAGAGAGAGAGAGAGAGAGAGAGAGAGAGAGAGAGAGAGAGAGAGAGAGAGAGAGAGAGAGAGAGAGAGAGAGAGAAATGATGACAGGACAGAAAAATATAGAAAAACAAAAGTATTACCTGGTCAATATGAAATTATGAATCAGAAAAAATATATAATTTTTAAATTTGCAAATGAAGACATGGACATATGGATGTTTTTAAAGCTAATGTGGGAATAGTTAATATATACAGAGGGCAGCCAAAAATTCTCCCACAGGGAAAAGAATCTCTTGATTGAGAAACTATTCCCGATACAAAGCTAAAGATTGAAGGCACTTTCAACACTTGATGGTTATACTACCAAATGCATTTTGCACCCTATTTTTAACCAGATTAGGGGTGTGAGATATGCTTAAGAAATACTAAATTGAGGATGAACTAAAATGTCAAGGAGTATTACAATTGGTTAGAATGAGAAAGATATTTCGAGAACAACGTGTTCCTCTCGTTTCTTTGGTTTTAACATTTGATCAATGTAGACTACCTAATGTTACTGAAGCTAGTTTGGTATCCTTGATGGTGAAACCATACATCCCTACACTATTACAAGGTTATCATTGCCAATTATATGGTTATTTAAGGCCAAAGTACAAGGAAAACCAAATAATTGATTTTATCTGGAAAGTGTAGACCAATCAAACCGTATGATAAATTAGCTATGGCGGAAGTCTTATATACGTTTGTCGAGATGATCCCCAAATATCTTCGTCTATCTGTACCCCTCTGCCGGCAGTGATTGTACAGATAAATAAAGAGAGAACATACACAATCCGCTCTCTTTGCTTGCCTCCAAATGATAATATCTCATAGGATAATTTATTAGAGGTGAATCAACACCTCCCTCAACCTTTTCTGTTACTGGGAGATTTTTATAATACACTATATTTATGGAGTGATGTCTTGGCACACACAGTGGGTAATATTATATCATAAGTTGAGCCCACACACTTTCATGTTCAGGCAGACACTTTTTACATGCACTGACCTATAAATTGGGAGCTCAAACTGCCTTCTCGATTTTGATTGGAGAACATTAGATGAGTGGCATACTAGTGATCATGCACCAATCATTATAAACACCCACAATGGTCAACTTTTACAGAGATCGCTATGGTGCAACTTTGAGAAGACGGACTGGGATAGATTTAATGAGCCAAGCAAAATTGAATGGAAATCAGAAAAGTTTGAAAGGTTTGATCATGCCATAGACTTACTAAATAGAACTCTCCATGCAGCAGGAGTCAATCCGAGACAGAATTAACTGCCCTTCTCAAAACTACAAGAAAATATTTGGCCAGATTGCATATATGTCGTAGAGAGGAGAATTTGATAATAAATAAAAAATGAAGAGCACAGTTCAGTCGTGCCAAGAAAGAAGTGATGTTCTAGTCTAGGATGTTTTTTTGTTTCCTTCATTAAGTAGAAGACCACCATCTCCTGTGTGGAAGAAAGTGAGAAAGATAACAGGCAAATTCATCCCCAACCCACCACCAGTGTTGAAGGTAAATAGTCAGTATGTGACTGGAGCAACAGAAGTTAGCAATACATTGGCTGATCATCTCTCCAGTATATCAAGCAGCAGAACAGGAGGAATCCTATAATAATCGTTTTACTGGTAAGGAATATGATTCTGCACTTACTAATTGCAATGATTCAGCCACTGGTGTCAGTGGAATTCCATATGCAATGATTAAACACTTACATGTTAATCTGAAGTTATTTATTTTTATTCTTTATTAACAGAATATAGCATGTTCAGAGTTATCCAAATGTTCAGGAACTAGCAATTATTATATCTTTTCAAAAACCTGGTAAGGATAAGTCTCTAGCAGGAAATCATCGACTAATTTTATTGACATGTTGTGGTACCTGTAGAGAAGAGGTATTTTAACACCTATCCAGTTTGGATTTATAAAAATGCATTCAGTGACTGATGTGTGATACGACTTTTTTGTGAAGCCTTTGCTTTCAAACTGCACCAAATGATTTTTTTTTTACCTCGAAACGGCATATGATACTACATGGAGATATTGTGTGCTTAAAACCATTGATGATTCAAGATTGTGAGGATAGCTTCCATTGTTCATTCAAGCATTAGTTTCACATAGATTTTTTTTTCAAGTTAGAGTAAGTGAAACTGATAACGTATATGTATCAGAAACTCTATCAGAGAAGAAATGTCAGGAAGAGGGAGTTCCTCAAGGTAGTTTGCTGAGTGTAATCCTATTTGCATTATCCATAGGTGGGATATCTTCTTTCAATCGTCAAGATATTCTCTCACCATTATTTGTAGATTATCTTTCTATATAATTTTCTGCGGCTAGAATGGCAATGCTTGTGATAAAATTAAAACTCTCATTTGAAAAACGAATTCAATTGTCTGATATGAATGTATTTAAGTTTTTGACAAGCAAAACTGTTGTTGTTCACTTTAGTCGTATTCGGGGAATCCATTCCCATCCGAATATGTACATTAAAGGCCAACGTATCTAATGCGTAAGTGAAGTTCGAATTTTAGGATTGACATTTGAATGTAGGCTTACATGCAATCCTAACTTGAAAGCTTTAGAAGTAAGAAGTCTTGAGGCTCTCAATCTTTTAAAAGTTTGTCCAATACATCATTGGTTGGGGGGAGGGGGCACACCGTATAACTACTCTAAAACTATACAAGGCCTTAATTGAAAAAAAAAATTAGTTATTGGAGCCAGATATATTCCTCAGCTAACCCAAGTCGACTAAAGGTTATAGATACTATACACCGTACTAGTATCAGATTGGCCACTGGAGTCTTTAGAACCTTGCCCTTTGCATGCCACCTTGTTGGCGCTCGAGAGCAGCCTTTAGATCTTTACCGGATGTCTTCTATTCTTCAGTATTGATTTAGGTTGCAAAGACTTCCTAATTCCTTTGCCTATCAGACTGCATACTTTGTAAAGAACTCCACATACTTTGAGTTACACCCAAAATCCCCTCAACTTTATTTTTGCCGGGTGAAACAATTAATACGCAGTCTTGATATAGTTAGAACGAAGGAGTTTCCATTTATGGTATCATTAACACCTCCATGGAAATTACCAGAGATATCTTTTTGTAAATAGTTTATTGGAGTCAAAAAGAAGGTGACTAACTTAAAAGACAGGTGTCTTTCTATGAAACATGGTGAAGAACATAAGGAATCAACTTTTATATGTACTTATGGCTGCAAATCCGATGCTAGCTTTTGATTTGGAGTATATTGTAATGCTTTTAATTATAGAGGTGCACTTCCTGTAACAGCTTTCATATTTACTGCCAAACTATATGACACACTGACTACTATTGAAAAAATAGCGTTGGAGGTGTAGAGAAATTTTTCCTTTTTTATTGATGCAAGGAGTGTTCAAGATTTAGAAGTTTTTAATTCCAGTAACCCTTTACTTCAAAAGATTTTAGAAGGTATTCTTATTATTGGACTGGTAGGTATAACAGTTCACTTTTTCTGGGATCCGGCACACATATGTGAGTGTGGAAATGAGAAGGCAAATTTAATGCTGCAGCTGAGTTGCGATCAAGAAGGTATCCTATTCATTGTGATATTTGTTTACCCAATGTTAAAAATTCGATTTCTAATAATTAGCAACAGCATTTGGATAGTTTAGCTGTAAATAAGATGCAACAAATAACGAATATTATATCCCTTTGGAAATATAACATTATACCCCAAAAGTAGCAGACTACACTTTGACGTCTCCACATTGGTCACACTCAGTTGACAAAATGAATATCTGCTTACTGTCAAATACCAGCCATATTGCGACGACTCTTTGGTAGCCATAATAGTAAGGTATTAATTGATCGAATGCCCCATTTATAGTAACGAGAGAAATAGATATCTGTTTGCGGATTGAGGTGAGCTTCTTGGAAATAATGTCCTACCATGTTAGTGTTATTTTTAGCTTTAATTCAGAATTAGATCTTCTGGAAGCTATTGAAATTTTAAAATGATATCTTCTCTTTTAGGATTTTAATTGAAAGTTCTTTCATTTTTTACGTAACATAAATAATATTGGTGTCAATGAATTTAGATGCCAGGAGGCCAGACAACCTAAAATCAATCAATCTTACTTGCACAGAGCAAAGATGGCCTCTACTCTTATCCTTTTGAAAAGGTATTATTTGGTGCCCATAAACCCAGAAGACATCACCAAGACCACCAGCACCACCTCCTTCGGTACTTACATATTCTATCACTCTGATTTTCTCTTTGGAAATGCATGGGCCACTTTCCTATGCCTCATGTATGTTATATTAATGGACCTCACTTTCTGCAAATGTTTCGTTTACTACATACTTTTGTTCTCCTCCAAGGAGGAAAGGCCTCCGTCACCATGCATCCTTCTCAACTGCCTACACAGAATGGCCTTGTATTCCGGTATGACAAGTGTACCTTAGGTGCCAATGAAGTATCATTGTAAGGGCACCTCATCACTCTTGAATGCATACGCCTGCTCCCTTAGAAGGAATCAGTTGTACAGAGCCTTCCCAAGCCCATGACTGCCAAAGCACTATAAGAATTCTTGGGCAGAATAAACTATCATCACCGGTTCTTGGCAGCCATCGCTGCCATTCTTGCTCCCCTCTACGCCTCTCTCCTGCCCAAACCAAAAGAGATGAAGTGGGATCCACTTCAGGAAAATGACTTTTGCAAGGCAAAGAATGCCCTATCGTACAGTGTTATATTAATGGACCTCCCTTTCTGCAAATGTTTCGTTTACTACATACTTTTGTTATCCTCCAAGGAGGAACGCCTCTGTCACCATGCATCCTTCTCAACTGCCTATACAGAATGGCCTTGTATTCCGGTATGACAAGTGTACCTTAGGTGCCAATGAAGTATCATTGTAAGGGCACCTCATCACTCTTGAAGGCATACGCCTGCTCCCTTAGAAGGAATCAGTTGTACAGAACCTTCCCAAGCCCATGACTGCCAAAGCACTATAAGAATTCTTGGGCAGAATAAACTATCATCACCAGTTCTTGGCAGCCATCACTGCCATTCTTGCTCCCTTCTACGCCTCTCTCCTGCCCAAACAAAAAGAGATGAAGTGGGATCCACTTCAAGAAAATGACTTTTGCAAGGCAAAGAATGCCCTATCGTACAGTGCTGCTCTCATCTTTCTTGTGCCACCTACCCCTTTCCTTTTGTCCACCGAAGCCAGCGTCATCAATATTGTTACAGCACTTAAGCAGGTGGTCAATGGCTTGCCCCACCCAATAGCCTTCTTCAGTAAAAAAATTTCCAAAGCATAATCTGGCCACTCTTCCATCAACCTATAATTGATGGCGTTGCATTTGTCTTTCTGTCACTTTTGCCACTTCTTAGAAGTTATGTCTTTCATCCTTTGCATGGACTACTTGCCTTTGGTGCATGCCTTCACTTGACACTATCATGCCTGGTATGCTGGTTAACGGCAACATCTCTCCGTCATCGCTAAATACAACTACATCCTTCAACATGTTGCTAGGAAAATTTGTCCCCTTGTC
>NC_090750.1:46334279-46344279 GCF_036898095.1 Palaemon carinicauda | reverse complement strand
CGGCACTTCGCAGTGAATCCCTTCTCTCTCTCTCTCTCTCTCTCTCTCTCTCTCTCTCTCTCTCTCTCTCTCTCTCTCTCTCTCTCTCTCTCTCTCTCTCTCTCCCTTTTAAAATATGTTACATCGAATATTTGTTAAGGTCAATCAGTCATAAGGTTGGGTGTCAATGGTATGTCGAAATACGAGTCTCATAAGGAAAATATTCTTAAACAGGAGCAATGAGAGATTTCTGAACTCACTTAAAGGTTAATGAAGTCGCCCATGGCATAGAATATATCTGTTTTGGAAATTCCACAAAATCCGTCAATTTGTTTTGACTTCATGTTTAAAAACGTGAAAATACAAATCTGGATATACAATCCGGAACCAGATCCAGATCATTCCTAATATTTAATGGAGCTGTGCATGACCCAATATATTCATGTGGTAAAAATTTCTTTAAAATCCGTGGAGAAATTTTGACGTCATCATTAAAATTTTGGAAAAAAAGGAAAATCTGCATCTAGAATCTGGATCCGGATAGTCTCCAAAATTTCATGGGTTCGTCCATGACCCAAGATCTTCCTGTGCTGATAATTTCGTGAAATTACGTCAAGTAGATTTCACTTCATCTAGCAAATGACAGAAAATGCAATTATGGATTTAGAATCCGGATCCGGATCTGAATCATCTCCAGATGTCAATGGAATCGTCCATGACCCAATATCTATCTGTGGGTAGAATTTCGTCAAAATCCGTCGGGTAGTTTTCACTTAATGTGGTTAACAGTCACACGAAAAATGCTAATTACTATCTAAAATTTTGACCCGGATACGGAGGATCTACAAAATTTTACGGGGCCGTCCATGAGCTAAGGTCTATCTTTGGTGAAAATTTCATCAAAATCTGTCCAGTAGTTTAGACGTAATCCTGTCCAAAGGCAAATGTCAAGAGGCACAAATATATACACCGACTAGATCGTATTACCTACTTGGTGGAGGTAATAGCATTGGTTAACTTATGTAGCATGCATGGTCGCATTCCCAGGGCTTGTATCTCCGGAGAAGATTTCGTATATTATTGCACCCTGACTTGCCTTCAGAAGCTTCTTTTAACCTTACAGTTGTGAGCCTAACTCTCTTTATCTAAGAAAACTATTTTAAAAACCTGTATTAATTTAAGTTTCTTTAAAGGTTACTGAACCTGGTCTTGCACATATCTATTCAGTATTTTCATTCTTACATGGTCGGATATAATGCTACGGAAAGTAAAATGGCTTGATTGTATTTTGAAGAAAACAGAGAGAGAGAGAGAGAGAGAGAGAGAGAGAGAGAGAGAGAGAGAGAGAGAGAGAGAGAGAGAGAGAGAGAGAGAGAGAGAGCTATCTGCCAGTTAAGCTCATTTATACGCATATTCCTCAAGAGGAAAATATATCAGATGAACAAAATTGACGAAAAAATTTCTTAGAAAACATTAACTTATGCTGGAAACTTCGTGGATCAAACAATTAAAAAACTATCGTCGAAGAGCTGGAGAATCTTTTCCACAGAGTTTCATCACATAATTATGGAGGTAAGTAGATAAGAGGCTTACGATATGCTGAGCCTTTGAGCTTTACTATTTTATATCTTGTATTAATAGAAAAACACGCGAAGTTCTGGAGAGATGATAGTGATGGAGGAAAAAAACGTGGCAAAAAGGTTTTTGTGCGAATATAATAATAATAGTGTTAGCTATATGAATAATAATGATATAAGTAATAATGATGCAAATGGTAGCATTATGGTAATTGAAATAATAATAATAATAATAATAATAATAATAATAATAATAATAACAATATTATTGTTATTATTATTATTATTATTATTATTATTATAATTATTATTATTATTATTATTATTATTATTATTATTATTATTATTATTATTATTATTATTATTACTTATTAAGCTACACCACTAAATGGAAAATCAGGATGCTATAAGCTTAGGGGCACAATAGGGAAAAGATCCCAGTAATAAAAGGGAACAAGGAAAAACAAATATGAACAGTCACAACATTAAAATAACTACTTACTATAAAAACTTCAACAAAACAAGAGGAAGAGAAATGATATAGAATAGTGTACCCGAGTGTACCCTCCAGCTAGAAAACTCTAACCTAAGTCAGTGGAAGACCATGGTATAGAGGCTATGGCACTACCCAAGACTATTGAACAAGGGTTTGATTTTGGAGTGCCCTTCTCCTAGAAGAGCTGCTTATCATAGATGAAAAGTCTCTTCTACCCTTACGGAGAGCAAAGTAGCCACTGAGCAATTACATTGCAGTAGTTAACCCCTTGGGTGAAAAAGAATTGTTTAGTAATATCTGTGTTGTCTGGAGTATGAGGTCAGAAGAGAATCTGTAAAGAATATGACACACTATTCGGTGTATGTGTCGGCAAAGGGAAAGTGAACTGTAACCAGAGAGAAGGATCCAATATAGTACTGTCTGGCCAGTCAAAAGACCCATAATAATAATAATAATAATAATAATAATAATAATAATAATGATATAATTGATAATAACAATAAGTCGATTATGATGATTAATTTTATATAGAACTCTCTAATAGACAGGTCGGAGCCAGGCAAAAACTGCCCTTTTTTGGGGTCAAGGTTTTCTAAACTGATTCTGGTACTTTGAACCATGCTGATTCAAATAAGCTTTTGGGCCATCTGAAATTTTGCCCGAAATCCAAGATGGCGGCCAAAATCCAAAATGGCCGCCAAAAATAAAAAATATTTTTTCACGGCGTTGGGTGTAGCTATCAAGATGCTTTTTTCTCCCAGAATAGCTAATTTTAGGCAGAGGAATATGACCTTCTAGTATAAATTCTGAAAAAATTTATTTATCCTGGTGAAATCCAAGATGGCCGCCGGAGTCGGCCCACCAACTTACGGATTGCTATAACTCCAGTTCTAGATGGGCTATGACAATAATATTGGTCTCTATCCCTAAGTTTTCAGGGGCAAGGAATTCAAATCTGTCATCACTTTGAACCATAGGCTACTCTGTCACGGTGAAAATTCACTATAGCTGCATAGGCCGATATGCATTATCGGTTATTTCCTAATCACTGTGATTTTGTGAATATCTTTACACTGTGCACTACTTATTTTCAATCATTTAAGGTTTATTGTCATATTAAAGGGTCTGAATGTCCATAATAATGTCTCATAAACACTAATTTATGACACAAGCAATAACTTCACACTCTCATAAATTTTCTCTTCATGAAAGTTTGAAGAAATTGCATACCATCTGTATCATTCTTATGAAACTAACCAGAAGTTTATTTCAGATTCATTGAAACCGTGGAAAGGATAACAAAATGGCAGCCACTCCATTTCTAAGCAAAGGGCCAAGTAGAGGACTTTGTAGTCTCTGCAACAAACTGGTCAATGATAATGAAGACATGGCCAAGATTGGACTAGCTGCACTTGAGGCACTGAAAGGATTAGCAGAGAGGTGGGCTTGTATTGACAGCAGATTAGCTTTGTCCTCACAGTTCCCGTATTCAGAATTTAGATTAGCGACACTTAATCTAGATTTAGAGAAACATGAGTTCATAATTCATGACAGTTGTCGTATCAACTTTCGAAATAGATTGGGCTGTCTAGAAAGTCAGTCAATCAGGGTCTGCAGAAGAATCAGGTTCAGAATCATCCACTAGCCAACCTGCGCCTCAGCCATACAGAGTTCGGCGGGGATCACTGCAAAAGAAGGTCTGCTTTGTTTGCAATGAAGCATCGGTCGCTGATGAAAATGCTTTTAATGAAGGTGGACTTGGAAGGTGTTGTGAAGATAACGCTTTCAACAATCTCCAGCAGGCAATGGAGAAATGGATCGAGGATTCTACCAATAAACACCACGAAGCGGCTGTCAGATTGAAGATCCTTCTTGGTGGAACATCATATGACGTCTTTGCGCAGGACCTCTATTATCATAAGCGATGTTACCGAAGCTTTACCTATATGTACGGTCATGACGCGAAGTCACTTTCACTGGATGCTGAGAAACAGGAAACACTGAGAACATGCATTATGGATCAGTTCTTCCGCCTATTCACCAGAAATGTCCTTGAAAATCATGATGCATACCTGCTGTCAGAGTTGATAAATGACATCAAAGAAATGGGTGAAGACGAAGGACTTTCGGACCCACCTATCTCAAAGACCTACACACTGAAAAAAAAATTAATTGAGAAGTATGGCGAGTCAGTTTCTTTCCACAAGATAGGCAAACGGCTACTGGTGCACTCCAGTGAAGTGAATCCTGTTGCGTACACTGCGGCTACCATTCAGGGCCATGGTCTACGAGAGATGGATTTGACCAAAGCATTTGCAAGACTTATTCGACGAAAGATTACCCCAAGACAGACAATCAAGTGGCCTCTTGATGCGGAAGAGTTATATAGTCTTCTAGATAGTTATAGACCCCTACAATGTCTATACAACGCCATCAGTTGGTCAATAAACCCACGGAGATCCGTCGATGCTAATGGTTATGCCTGTTCTCCAAGCAAAGCAGAAGCAGAAAAAATTTCAGCTATCAGCCAGAGTTGGGAGAAGGTGGTAATCTCTGAGCGTTTGCCTATTGGAACTGCACTGAGTCTAACTGTTCATCGGATAACAGGCAGCAAGGAAGCCACGACACTTCTTCATCGCTGCGGGGTTGGAATCTCATACTCTGATGTGCGCCAGTTGAATAGCAATTGGGTAAAGTCATTTACCATGCAACATAAGAAGATGCTCCCTCCCGGTTTTATCAGCGGCTGCAGTGTTCATGTCACCTTCGATAATTCAGACGGCAAGCAGCAAACTCTTACCGGAGCACACTACACATCACACAACAGCGACAATCTTCCAAGCCAGACATGATGGTGATCCCTCAGCGGGGTCTACAGTTCCAAGAAAGGAGCATGAGCAAGATATTCAAGACAACGAGCCACCAGACTATGGATCCTTCAAGATCCCTAAGAAGATTAAGACACCACCTCCATCATTTCCAGACTTCACTGATGATTACAAAGATTCAAAGCTGATAAATGGCTCTCTTCAACGCAACATAGCCTGGGTATTAGTAAATGCTGTCGGAGATACCTGCATGGACCAGTGTCTTCCTGATGTTGACAAAGAACCGCTGGGACCAGTTGGATCTTGGACTTCATTTATGAAGAATGTCACGAAGTGTGAAATTAGCAAGTGCAAGCTGGAGTACCTCCCTGTTGTCCCCCTACCTCCAAGTGACAATGTAATCAAGTGGTACATGGATATGATCCTGCAAATAGCTGATGACCTGCAAGTAGATTACATTTTTGCACATGCAGATGAAGCTAGCAACAGTAAAATGTTGATCATTTCTTGGCTTCAGCAAGATAGGTATGACAAAATCATACCACTGATGGGTGGATTTCACACCATCCTGGTAAATCTCAAAGTTCTATACAAGAAGTATTGGTGTTTAGGGTTAAGTGACTGGTGGGTCGATGCTAAAGCAATTGCCGATGGATCAGTTGCCCAAGCCATAGAAGGTCGACACTATGCAAGAAGTGTGAGGCTTCACAAACAGGCATTTGAGGCGCTCCTAAGGTACAGGATTACAACTGAGAAAGTTAGTGAGAAGCTAGATGTGCCTACCATGGAGCTGATTGCCAAGCTGAGATGTAGTCCATCTGCTATAAACCTTGATTCATTGTTGGGTGAATCCAAATTCAGGGACCTTTGTTCATCGCTTATTCAAGCTGAAGGGACACAAGCCAAATTGACAGTGGAATATTTGAGAGATGTTTCTTCAATGCTGAGTTTGATTGCTGCAGTGAGGGAAAAGGATATCATGATGCATTTAGCGGCAAAAAGGACCCTACTGCCAAAATGCTTTGCATTCGGGCATGTGAATTATGCAGTTTCATTCACATTTGGTAACATTGGTAGTCTTGTAGGTGTCACCAGTGTTGCTTTGCATCCATCAACATGCATTATAACCATGATGGAGTAGCCTGTGGTTCAAAATGATGACAAATTCGGATTCCTTGCCCCTGAAAACCTAGGGGTAGAGACCAATATTATTGTCATAGCCCATCTAGAACTGGAGTTATAGCAATCCGTAAGTTGGTGGGCCGACTCCGGCGGCCATCTTGGATTTCGCCAGGATAAATCCCTTTTTTTCGGAATTTAAACCAGAGGGTCATATTCCTCTGCCTAAAAATAGCTATTCTGGGAGAAAAAAACATATTGATAGCTAAACCCAACGCCGTGAAAAAATATTTTGTGATTTTTGGCAGCCATTTTGGATTTTGGCCGCCATCTTGGATTTCGGGCAAAATTTCAGATGGCCCAAAAGCTTATTTGAATCAGCATGGTTCAAAGTACCAGAATCAGTTTAGAAAACCTTGACCCCAAAAAAGGGCAGTTTTTGCCTGGCTCCGACCTGTCTATAAGGATTCTTATGCTTCTATTTTTATTAGCTTCTCTTTATAAATGAATATTACACACTCCATAAATTTCTCCTTGATATTATATATCATGTAACAGCTCTCAATATATTATCATTAAAATATGCGAAAACCAAAGAAAATTAAGTCGGGATATTATGCTTTCTAAACGAACGTTATTATCTATCTATCTATCTATCTATCTATATATATATAATATGTATATATATATATACTGTATATATATATGTATATATATATATATATATATATATATGTATATATATACTGTATGTATATACATATATATATATATATATATATATGTACGTATATATACATATATACAGTGTATATATATACATATATATGTATATATACATATATATATATATATATATACATATATATGTATATATATATATATATATATATATATATATATATATATATAATATATATGAATGTGTATATATATATAAGTATATATATATATATATATATATATATATATATACATATATATATAAATATACATATATATATATATATATATATGTATATATATTTATATATATATATACATATATATACTGTATATATATGTATATATATATATATATATATATATATATATCTTTAATATTTATAAAATTAATTTCCTCCATATTAAATATAGCGACAGTGAATGCTACTTTACTCAATTATATAAATAATGAAATAAATTAATAAATTTAATATTTTATGCAAATTTGATATATTTTTTCTTCAAGAACACAATATAAAAACGGAAGGCATACTAGAGTTTTAAAAAAATTAATAAAGGTACTGATTAACTATATACAGTACTCTCAGTTGCAGCTTGCTATTCATTCAAGAAAATCATCAAATTTGAATGCTCGAGTAGAGAATTATAAAACTGGCCATTCAAGCAGTGCCAAATGTTGTTGTCCAAATGTTTACTTCATTTACTCTAGGTATATTTACCTGCTGAAAGTAGCAAGCAGAAAGAAAGAGAAAAACTCTATAATAAAAATATGCATTTCTTGCGAAATGGTAAAAGTAACATTAAAATAGAGGGAGGGGTATTGGAACTCCATTACTAGTATGAGGGATTGTTCGAATTCAGATAGTTACCTTTTATGTAAATCTCATGTATGCTTTAAACAAATTATTTTAAATAGAAAGACATTTTTATTTTCATAAACCCCCATGTAGAGTATACATATATTACATAAAACTATGGCTCAAAGCTAGATAGATTTTATTTAAGAGGTTTGCAAACTCATGTAAGTGATATTTGAAATATATCTGTAAGTTGGTCTGACCAATCTATAATAAAGCTAATAACAAAATGGAAAATGTAATGTCATCATGTAAAGGTTATCGGAAATTGAATTGTTAAACTTTGAGTAACGATGTAGTTAGGGAAAACTTCATGACAGCTTCAATGGAGATTAAAATTAAGAAAGCAAATTATGGAATATGAAATACTGGTTGGACTGCAAAAATAAACAAATATTTTTTTTTCTTATGATTCGGACTACTTAACTTAGATATGTGAAGGAATAAAAGTAAGAATAAAATTGATGATAAAATAAAATTAATACAAGTATCTGCATATCTTTTAAGAAAATAATATAATTTAAAAACTTTATTGAAGAAGATTAAAAGAGAAAATATTAGCGAAATTGTTAATTCATGCATATTTCTTATGTTCTTAGAGACTTTTTGAAAACCAGTTTAAAAAAAAATCAAGAGAGGTTTCTCGCTTTGTACCTTTAACCAAGAGATCTCTACTACGAGTCATTAGAAGACTATGTAAAAAACACTGTGGCACTACCCACGATTGGAGTACAATGATTTGATTTTAAAGTTTCGTTCTCCTAGAAAAGTTGCTTACCATAGCTAATGTGTCGCAAAGAGGAAAATAACACATAAACAATTATAGTGCTGTAGTTAACACATTGATTGAAAAATTGCTTTGTAATCTCAATGTTGGCATGTGTATAAGTTCAGAGGAGATTATAGAAAGAATAGGACAGACTATCTGGGGTATGTGTAGGGGAAGGGAAAATTGGCTGTGACCAGAGATGGGAATCTAATTTAGTACTGCCCCGCCAGTCAAAGGCCCAAATAACTCTGGCGGTAATTTCTCATCTGGTGCACTGGCCAACCTACTACTTATAGTATGCATAACAAACAAGTTATTGCAAAATAGTTAAGATTATGATAACTAACCTATTGTAATGATTAATATAAAGACGTAAGCATAAATGATTCCAAAGGAAATACTTTCTTTACTTTTCTTTCTTTGTTTAAGGATTTTCGAGTCTCTAATTGGAGTTCATGAATTTAATTAATTTAACGAAAAAAGATTACGGAGAACCAACTAATTTCATTATTTTGGAGAGTACTGTGACGAGCCGAGAGACGGTTGTGAACTCAAAGCCAGGATGCAATCGACTGAGTTGTTTATTTACAAAACCTCAAGGCAACAGGACATAACATGTTCGAGAGACAGACAATGTTACAGATCAAAACCGGAGACATGATCATTCAGGTTCTTTTTAGTGCGAGGGAAGAGAGCAGATACAAGCATAATATATACAAAATAATTATGTACAATTGTGTGACACACGGTTGGTACATGGCTCCCCCTCTAAAAATGACATACTGAACATGTTAAATAAGTGCCCTGAATCTGGAGAGGTAGTAGTAAAAACTGCGCCGATTAGCGGCGGTGAGTGGCTGTAGAAGTCGTTGGTTGGGGTGCGAGCGAGTGGTGGATGATGGTTGGCTGTGTTGCCGCTCCGGCTCGTCACGGGGTAGGCGAGTGTATCCTACGGCATTCATAGGCGTGTGTGTCCTACGGCATTCATAGGCGTGTCCTACGGCATTCATAGGCGAGTGTGTCCTACGGCATTCATAGGCGTGTGTCCTACGGCATTCATAGGCGTGTGTCCTACGGCATTCATAGGCGTGTCCTACGGCATTCACGTCAGCTTCGGTTGAAGTTGAATAGGTGTCCTCTTCGTCTTGAGTGGAGGCGTTGATGGAGGTTTTGAAGTGGCTGTCCATAAGGGCACGAACTAGGTTCACCTCACGAGGAGAGCCGTGTGCGGCAGGTTGCAGGCGAGTAATACTGGTCATTTTCCCCAGGGTGAGCGAAGCTCTTTGGTCCCCCAACGGTTGTTGAGAGAGCTGAAAAGGCGTTGCTATACGGGCGGCTGGCGACGGCAGGTACTGCTGCAGAAGGTATGCGTTGACGGTGTCATAGTAACGGTGAGAGGCGGAGGGGGGATGGGGAGGCGGGAGGAGCGAGTCACTCCGGGGTCACCAATGTGACGAAGCAGGGAGAAGGTTGTGACTCAAAGGCAGGAAGCAATCAACTGAGTTGTTTATTAAGGAACACTCTCCTTTATATACAAAACCTCAAGGCAACAGGACATAACATGTTCGAGAGACAGACAATGTTACAGAGCAAAACCGGAGACATGAGCATTTAGGTTCTTTTTAGTGCGAGGGAAGAGAGCAGATACA
>NC_090750.1:46321779-46324279 GCF_036898095.1 Palaemon carinicauda | reverse complement strand
GTTCGAATCTCTGCCCGGCCAGAAGCTATTACCACAAATGAATTCCACTCATTCTATGTCATTTTTGTATAGGCTAAATATCTTTTTTTTTTATTTTAAATGATACTTATAAAAATGTTCGAATATAATTATCATTAATTTAAGTATTACGCTAATCCCAGACCATTAATAGCATCCTTTAAATACAGATCGTATACGTAGATGTCAGTGACATTCTAACTTACATTACCTTCTATATAATAATCGGGTTATACCTCCTAAGCCTATTGTTAACAGAGGATGTTCTTGATAAATGACAGTTATTCCAGGAAAGCCATTGTTGTCAGACCTGAAAATTTAAAGCCGAGGGGGCTCGCATTTCTTGCGGATAAATCTCCTTGTGTCAGTGGAAGTAGAGTAAGATAGAGCGGTAAACATGAAAGATGATATCAAAACGGATATGATGGATTTTGCATTGAAATATATTGCGTATTGTGACAAACGAATGCTATGTATACATAGACCCAAACTTACAAACTTACACAGATGAGTTTTCCGTTTTAGTTTCTTAACGAGTCCTTAGAAATGGAAATGAAATTGAATGACTCATAAGATTTGACTTGACTAGAGCAGATACTGGTACACAATGGTGAATAATCAGCCTTGACACAATGCTCACCGTCGCCACAATTTTTCACAAGGGTAGTAAGGCCTTATTTCAGTGAATTGAATCAAACATGAAAAGAGATTAATCAACTAAGAAGTAATGATCCTTTATATATACATATGCACATATGCTCTTATCATCCCTTCCCAACATAGGATTTCAAAAGTGTTCAACTATGAGGCTGCTATAATTATTAAATTTTCTTAGTGATATTGACCTTTACAATCTCTTAGGCACCAAGTAAAGGTTAAGGGTTTATTTCTAGTTAAACTTGTAATACTTAACCTTCCAAAAGCCCCACACAAATTGCTTTCAAATTTATTAGGAAAAAACAATAATATTTTTTAAGCGCTTATGTATTAACCAAGGTAAAATGAATAGGCATTACCAGAAAATATCAAATATATTTAATATAACTTATGAGATATTAATTTTTTGGGTACAATATACTGTAGATAAAAAAGGTTTTTTGTTTAATTGCTAGATAGTGGTTTTCGCAAAGAATTGGTAAACACATGACGTGTTATCAAAGTTCATATTTTCCTTTAAATCCTTTGTCTAATAGTAAATTTAGGATGAATTTCTACGGAACTATGTCTCCTAATAACCTATTTGCTGTTATTTTAAAGTGTGTGTTCATCCGTAATAAAAATCGTAACATATATATCATTTGTCAAAATTTGTATCTTCCATTTTTCCAGTAATCCTAGTCAACGTGTCAATACTATTCTTTTATGCAACCGACGTCGGAGTTTTCATTTCCCAAATGGACCCTCAGAACTGAGATTGGAGTGAAAGGCGCGTTGCAAGACACAAGGGGAGCCGTGAAATTTGGCAATCTTCTTTGTGTTCACTGGAATATGTGTTGCATATTGACCCCAATGGAAGAGAGTTTCCTCATCTAGCACAGTGCGTGATATGTAAATGGTGCCCCTGGCTCTGTTTCAATGAATGTGCATTATCTCCCGCTGAATATTTTTTTTTTCTTTTTTTAACATCAATTTATAGTATAGATTTTTTTCTTAGGAATTAATTAATGTCATTATTATAGTCATTGACACTGAAGATAATCTTCCCTTTATGCCGTGACTGCTGCTTGTCCTACGTTCTAATGTAGAGCGTAGGTTAATCTCTTGTTGCCCTCTTTATTTTTTTTACCTGAAATAATTGATTTAAAAAGGAATTATCCAAATCAATTTTTTTTTTTTATTCTTATTAAATTTACTTTTTTATTCACATTCACTTGTTCATTATACTTGCCTTCCGATTCGTCTTAAAGATCTTGAAGTAGATATTATCCCCACGTCTCTAACATTTACCGACAAATTTTCTCAAATTTTTACCCTAACATCAACAAGGTTTAGATTGAAACAATACCTGTATCTATCCGGTCTAAATATTTGATTTTAATTAGAGTAGATTCGAATCGCATTCTGCATCAGTGTAGATTAATGAGAACTTGGAGGTTTAATTACATGGTTTTGATTTGGGTTTGTTTATTTGTTTCAGAAATAGAAAAGAGAAAGGTTTTACGAATTCATAAAGTTTTAACCTATTATATGTTTCTTTCTTATTTCTATTATATCAAGAAAGATGAAGCATTGAATTGTCGTTCTTTGCAAAGAATAATCTCTCGAAATTATCACAATAAAGGTTTCAGTTCAGTGAATGTCTTATCATTTCTCAATATTTGAATATTGAGTTGGTGTCCAGTCTATCAAACAGTTTATCATAGTTTTAATAGATTAACTTTTTTTTAATTATCAACTTATAAGTTAAAAGACCTGAAATGCATAATTTTAGTAATTATATTTCCCTGCATATCTGCTTGTCTAAAATATTTCTCGCAATTTC
>NC_090750.1:46309279-46314279 GCF_036898095.1 Palaemon carinicauda | reverse complement strand
GGTAAACGGCGTATCCAAAGGGCACGAAGTAGGTTCACCTCACGATTAGAGCCGTCTGCGGCAGGTTGAAGGCGAGCGATACTGGTCATTTCCCTGAGGGCAAGCGAAGCCCTTTGGTCCCCCAACGGTTGTTGCGAGAGCTGAAAAAGCTTTGCTACACGGGCGGCTGGCGACGGCGAGTACTGCTGCAGAAGGTATGTTTTGAGGGCGTCATACGCTATTGGTGTGTCTCGTTGTTCACAAAGCCAGTCGGATATTTCCGGGAAGGTGTCCTCGGGTATCGACGCGAGAACATAATCTGCTTTGGTGGTTGAGCGAGTCACGCCGTTGATGCGAAACTGGACTTCTGTGCGCTGAAACCAAGCAAATGCCTCTCCGCTGGCGAACGGTGAAGTTTCAATGGGGCGGCCGCAGCGCTAACTGCTGTAGTAGAGTCCGTCATAGTACCAACGATGGAGGGGCGAGGGAGGTGGGGGTGGAAGGCAGTGGGAGCGAGTCGACTTCCGGGGTCACCAATGTGACGGTGCCGAGAGAGGGTTGTGAACTCAAAGGCAGGATGCAATCAACTGAGTTGTTTATTAAGGAACACTCTCCTTTATATACAAAACCTCAAGTCAACAGGACATAACAAGTTCGAGAGACAGACAATGTTACAGAGCAAAACCGGAGACATGATCATTCAGGTTCTTTTTAGTGCGAGGGAAGAGCGCAGATACAAGCATAATATATACAAAATAATTATGTACAATTGTGTGACACACGGTTGGTACAGTAGTATCCCACGGGTGGATGATGCCCTAACATATTTTATCACAAGTATAAAAACTTTAATTCCTAACAATCTCTCAGTTATAGAATCTTTAATGTTCTACCATCAGGATAAACTTTATTTTTAAGAAACCAATTGATTTCCTAAGTTACCTTAAAATATTGATGCAATATATCTGTTAAAAATCACGTGATTTTGTAAATAGGATAATGTAATCAAATTCCTGTTATTAGGAAACATTGCCAGGCTACCGATAATTACTTTTCATTAGCAATGGCATTTATTTGTTTGCAAACCTATCTTTACACAAACACGTATTTCACGTTTTATGGTGAAATTAATTTTTTGGTGTAGATTTCTTCATGCTGTTGAACAAAGATAATAAATCATGATAATGATGATAATAATAGTAATAATAATAATAATAATAATAATAATAATAATAATAATAATAATAGTAATAATAATAATAATAATAATAATAATAATAATAAAAATAATAACAATGGTGATAAATTAATAATATTAATAGAGATAATAATGTTAGTAACAATAATAATAATAATAATATTATTATTATTATTATTATTATTATTAATGTTTTAATAATGATAATAATAATAATAATAATAATAATAATAATAATTATAATAATAATATTATTGTTAATAATAATAATAATAATAATAATAATAATTTTATTTTTGAAGTAACAGAGAAGATCAAAATTAACAAAGGAATATAATGTTTTGATAAATTTTCACTTTGTCCTCCGAGTGTTGAATATCACAATAAGAAAAAGCGGGGACAAATTATCTAAGTTTTTAGAAGTCTTGAGCTAAGTTTTGCAATATTCATGAAAGAGTTCCTAGCCAAGTCGCATGTTTTGTTTCTGGATATTCGAAGCTTCTTACTCGATGAGCAAACTTCCAGTGTTCTTTTTCCGACAACTTTTTTATCGCTAAATATTTTCTTTTTTTTCTATTATGGGATAAGGAATTTTGCCTCTGATAATGTGGTTTAGTATCTTGGTATCTGTTTGATAACCGACCGGTTCGTGTCTCTTCATACGATGATTTGTCATGTGTATTTGGTGCTATAAATCTGATTTAATCATTAAAAATATTGCAGCGAATTAAGTTAAAATTATCAAGAAACACGAAAGATGCGGCAACCGTAAAATAAATAGAGTATGCATTTACAGCCAAAAATTATTTCCTAACGTTTGTTTATTACTACTATATAGTTTCTTTATACTAATGGGGGAAGCCTTATATATTCAAATACGTAAGAAAAATTATATTCATATATTTAAACATATCTAAGCATATACGCACATTTTCCTAAATATATGCATAGACATGCAGTATACATACATACAAGTTTACATATATACGCATACATACGTACATACATACAAGTTTACATATATATGCATACATACGTACATACATACACATATTCCAACACATATACATAGACTTAAATATAAATGTTTGCACACATGATTAACATACATATACGATTATATAAATATAACACTATCAACATAAATATACACTTACATATATATCAGTACTTATATCTAACATAACAATGCATACTGCCAAAGTAATTATATAATCATGTAATAATTGTAACTAAAAGTTATTGCTGGCTTATGCCTAAATGCTAATTTCACAGTGACATTTATTATCTCCGATATATTAAGTTCTACATTAAGTTGTTAAAGTTTATTTGCAAACGTCGCATTATATTCTTAAGCATTTCTGAAACCTTTCTTATGTTCTTCAATTATCTATTCAAGTGCCTTACCAGTTTGATCTATATAGAATATTTAACATGAATTGCATGGAATAGTATATACATATCCCATGTAATGTCAGAAGATTTCTTTATTATGTTGGTTTTTATTGTATTGCCACTCCTAAATGCTATATTAACATTAAAATTCTTTAACGATTGTAGAATTTCTTAAACAGAATTACTATAAGGCACTATTAGTAGGTTTTATTTAGTATAGTTTCCCCTCTTATAATTTCCGATAAATATATCTTTTGGTGTTCTTATTTCATCATCTAATACAATTTCACGGTACTTTTATTTATTACCAATTGCTCTAATCTCATTTATTTCATCATCAATATATTCTGGGCTGCATTCTCATTCTCAATACAGATTTCTAAACTGCGTTACCTTGATTTCAGCAGTAATGGACATACCCGGAGATATTAGTTGGTTTTCTATTTGTGCACTAAACTTGAGTCTACTGTTAAACCTTTGTATATGACCGTTCAAAAAAAGTAAGATACAATTACAATTAGTCACCAGCTCCATAGTGAAATTTGCTGACGATATCAAGCTATTCAACTATGAAAATAAAAAAGAAAATATCTAAATTTTTCATTCCTGCCCGCCCACATATTGTGTCACCAATATAAAGAAACTATCTAATATTATTTGGTGTGATGTTATTTAAGATTCTACTTTTTAAAAGAAAAAAATCGAAATATAAATTGCTGAGTACTAGAGATAAGAAGTTTCACATTGCCCTTTCAAAATTTTGTGCAAAAAAACTCCTCTTGAATTCAAATTTGTAATCTTTTTATACAAAGTTTAATTAACTTTATTGAAGCATTGTTGGGAAATATTAAATACAATTGCCTATTATCTAATGATTCAGAAAGAAATTCCATGTCATCAATTGGTACTCTCGTGAATGGTGAAACTACATCAAAACTGACAAACCTACAAATAGTGTTAATCTGTACTTCATTCAAATTGTTAATTAGGTGTACATTATCTTTTTTTTCACATTTGAATTTGAGATGGTGCCAACTAAAGAGTTAAGGATATTCACAAGGTACTTGGAAAATTTATAGGCTCCTGAACCTACATAACTAATTATTTGTCTACCTGGATAATATGGCTTATGAATTTTAATGGTCCCGCAATTAGAACAGAAAAGTTGAATAGTGACAGAAAGTGAATAAATATCTGTTAACAATTTTTGTGGAACATCACCAACTGAACCACACACACGTGCGCACACACACACGCACATACATACACACACACACGCACTTATTTATATATATATATATATATATATATATATATATGTATGTATGTATATATACATACATGGATATCAATATTTATGTATATATATATATATATATATATATATATATATATATATATATATACACATATCAATATATATATATATATATATATATATATACACACATATCAATATATATATATATATATATATATATATATATATATATATGTGTGTGTTTGTGCGTGTGTATGAATATATGTATATATATATATATATATACATATGTATATATATATACATATGTATATATATATATATATAAATATATATATATGTATATATATATATATACTTGTGTGTGTATGTGTGTGTGTCTGTGCGTGTGTGTGTGTGGTAACGTTGGTGAGATTTTACAAAACATTTTAATAGATCTTCACTCTCTTTCTGTAACTCTTTAACTTCTCTGTTCTAATTAATATTCACCGACTCTATAGGAGTTTTTATCAACTTCATGCATGTGTTTTCACCACTAAAATGATACCATTTTTTATATATAATAATTCTCCAACCTACATTACCTGTGCTTCAGATACATAAAATTTTGTAAGTTTTATAATATTTTCCTTCAAGTTGGCAATTGACTTTTTATTCATGTCCACGAGCAATGGAACCCCCCCCCCTTTTTTTTTATTTTAATGATACCCATAATCATAGTTACGTTTTCTACTCAAATATCTCGGATTTTTTTTTTTCAGATTCTAGACAGTCCCCGTAATTCCACAATATGCATTATAATTGATGACTGAAAAAATTAAACCGTATCCCAACGCACACTTCACTTTCTTATCTAGAATTTCATTTGACAAGTTAACCATAAATTCTTTATTAACTTTTGTGGTTCAGACGCTTCTTCTCTTAATAAAATGGATTCTTGTCGTGCTTTGTGAGTCTTTCCAATCTGTTGGTATTGAGGCTTCAAACGTTCACCTTATTATCGCCAGGTCTTCAAGCAAGCTTTGGTTTTCCATTTTCATTGAATTTACATGTTTTTTAATAGGTTTCTCTCTATCTTGCCAAATGGTTTATAACTATTACCAAAAGGGGTTTCATTACCATGAATCTCGGAATGACTTCCTTCTACCAACATTTACAAATGAACCG
>NC_090750.1:46286779-46304279 GCF_036898095.1 Palaemon carinicauda | reverse complement strand
AATTAATCTTGTGTATTAGTGTCATATATCATCGTATTAACACAATCATCTCAAAATAAAGAAACATACTAAGGACACAGTAAAGACATATTATGATTTTAAATCTTATTTATCACCTTGTTTGCCTTTAATTTGATATCAATAACCTTATTTTTCTAAGTGCAATGTCTTTAAAAAAGTAAGTCATAATAATCAATTGACAGGAAACTAACGACTCCATGTTAAAAAATATGTTTGTAAAGGTAAAAAAAAAAACAGTTGCAGAATATTTTAAACAAGTCACTATATTTCCTTTCTTTCAAGGATTCATCTACTGCACAGGCATAAATACATTTCTTTTGTTTCCACACTTACTCTTTTAACTCCAAAATTAAATGGTGCAATGAATATAACTCTACATATATACTAGCTTTACACTATTTCCTGTGTAATTATTACAAACAAAAAATATCCCTTTGAATATTCATCTTATCTAAGTACATCCTTAGTAAACATTTTACATTTTTAATTACTTTAATCTTTACTTTCCTCAATTACTTAATTATATTTAGTTTGAGTTTAGCACATAGATCATCTGTTTACATATTTTTTTTATTTTTTTTTTATTTTCACCCTTTCTTCTTACTTATTCAAGTTAACCTAATGAACATTCGTATCACTATCATAATTTATAGTTACAAGCATGTTTACCATTGTTAGTTACTTGGTTAATTCTTTAAAATCCCGTCTTATTGGAAGATGGTCGTCTGTGTTTTGAACTTCTGTAATTCTAAATCATACTTCACTTCTAAATTTTATTGGGCGGATATTATTATCATCATCACTTAACAAATATCACATTTCGATTTCACAATAATAAAAATTCATTCATCAAGAAAAAAAAGTTCCTATTCTTGTATAAGAGACAAAGTTCTTAATTTTCTTACTTTCAGTGAGACGTATTTAATCATTCTTAAAAGAGAGAGAGAGAGAGAGAGAGAGAGAGAGAGAGAGAGAGAGAGAGAGAGAGAGAGAGAGAGAGAGAGAGAGAGAGAGACGCCTATAGTACTCACACAATTCCCTAGTTTAAACTTTCCTTTTGGGTCGTCTTAATTACTTGTGCTTCAGTGATGTTTTTTCAATGTTAACTCTGCAATGTTTTCAATTGGTATTTAGAAATAGTTTATCATTAATTCTTGCACTGATAAATTCCACACAACATTTTATCCCACCGCTGCCCCCAAATTAAAAGCTTCTTTGGCCGAATTTACTATATTTCAAGTTTCAGTATATATTTTTACTTATTCTTTTTATAAATCAAGCTTAGTTGTAAATATCATGAAAATCTTATTCATTGCAGCTCTTCTATAGTATTCTAGTTTACATCCCTCAACAAGGTGTTGAGTATGGTAAAGCCTTGTATTTTATTTTCTTTACTGATTAAAGCTTAAACATAGTTAAGATGATACACACTTCAAAAAATAAAAATATTCTTCTAAAAAATGAATTGTTGAAAATGTCGATTGATCCTTCATATTTCGCAATGGGTGACGAGTAAATGCGTCTGCAGATCAGGCAAGAGTGGGACTCCGTCTTGGACAGTTGATCCTCCATGGACACGACTTCTGGATAATTCCACTTTTTAGGGTTTCAGGCTAGGGAAAAATAAGCTATTTGTACATCACTGGTAAAAGGCATTGAGGATTCTCCAAACTTCTCTTCTGCTACTGGGCGGCAAGGTGTATCGGGCTCTTAAAGTTATTAGTGCCACCCACATCAACACTTGGTGTGGGGCGTCGCCCCAAGAAGTGGGACATAGGGGGATAGGAGGCATCCACTCAGGACCTTTAAACTTAACTGGTTGGTGGATAAAGAGCACTCCTGCTTGAATGCAAGAGTATATATAGGTCAGCCAAGATATGGCAAGCTTATGTCACATAACATGACTATTCCTTCGTTTCCGGCCCTTGCTGAACGCGTCTTGGTGACGTCATTTTACCAGCTTCTTGGAGCCAGGTTGACTCATGAAATCGGCGCATTACTCACTGAGTAAGTCTCGTCCATGTACTAGGCATGCTTAGTGTAAGCTTTATGCAAGCTTAGTATTTTAACAAATGCAACACCACCTCGCTCTCTATTCCCTCGTATTTGTATAAGTAATATCTTTACCTTTACGAAAGCAACTAATATCATTTCTCTCTCTATCGTTTAATTACTGAATAAAACTTAGTAAATGGCTAATTACTTTCATTTACTTCCTCATTCATCATGAAATTACATACATATATATATATATATATATATATATATATATATATATATATAATCTGTGTGTGTATATATATATATATATATATATATATATATATATATATATATATATATATATATATATATATATATATATGGTAATTGGGGAAGATCATTCCATGATTACAAGGAATAGACAATGTTTTTGTAGAGTCAAAAAATTTAAGGTAGTGTCCCTTCGGCCAGTAGAAATACATTTACTTTTCTCCAATTATTGTTTGGTGTCGACACGTCTTTCGGATCACTTTGCAACCCTTCTTCAGGACTACTTCAAGTTTTGGAACAACACTTTAAAATAAAGGTTATGGTATTGAGAATTGGATACAAAAATATTTGTAAATTCGGATAACATTCAACAAAAATTGATAAATGAAAACTTTAGATACTTTGAAATATAGATAAGAAAATTTAAGAATATTCTTCAAAAAACATAAATGATTTTCCAAAAGGCTTTAAAGAATTTCACGAAGCTACAAATTTCTTTCTTTGTAGTCAGATCGACATCGGTTATTAAGGAACGCCATCCCGTGTTCAAAGCAGACCAAACAATAAATGGAAAGAAGTAAAAGTATTTCTACTGTTATCCTGAAAACTATCTGTACGACAGACTGTCCGAAGAGAGACATAGTCTACTCATTATTCTAAAAATATATATATATATATATATATATATATATATATATATATATATATATATATATATATATATATATATATATTAATAGACTGTGTATATATCATTCCACCCTACAAGTTATTAAGCTTAGAATACCTAAAATCTAATATCCGAAAGATGTAAAGGTTAAGAATATAATCGTAGTTTCCAATTTGAATAAAATTTATTTAATGAATGTTTTGAAAATAAATTAAAATTGAAGGGCAATAATATAAGAATTAATTTTGAAATTTAGAAAAATATGCTATAGCATGTAGCTCAATATTATTTTTTTTCTCAGTAGGCAATTACATAAAACCCTCAATACTCTTCCACATAGGTTTTCCATATCAAAGAGAAGTTAATTTAAAAGAGGGGAAGTATGTTCAGAACATAATTTTCTTTATGAGATGTTAGTCATCAGAATGAAGATTATCCATAAAGAAGTCGTAATAAAGATACTGTACTTTTGTCCAAAAAATTTCTCAATCGTGCAATGTGATTTGAGTCAAAATCTGCAGACACTTAGTAATAAAACATATGAATGATAGTTTCCAAGAAATAAGGTTATCAGTAGGAAAAGATATACCCCTCGAATAAAAAAAAAAAAAAATTACATTCGATTAAAGACAAGAGGTCCTTAGCCCTTTTCCTTACTTTCTGGTGACCTCCATTCTGTCAAAGAATTTCAAATAGAAATTGAACTTGGATTTATAGGCAAAAACTTCTTCAAAGAGTAATCAGTTTGAAAGTTTCTTACTTCAAATTATCTTTTATTTCTTGCGTATATTATTCATATAAAAAAACATTGTTTAATGCGTAGTTACAAAGAGGGCAATCAGAATTTATAAAGCTATATTCTTTCGTTTGATACATTATAATTTCTCCTGTATTTTTTCATTATTTCCATTTGCATAACGATAGCAATTACTCATTAATTTTTATTCTTGAATTTTACTTTCTGTTGAAGGAATTGGGACTAAAAAGGCATGTACCTTCTTCTAATCCTCTAGTTAATCACTAGTGTTCTTCTTTTGATGATAATAACAATAAATAGAAATTACATAATTGTTATGACTGATTTAATATGACTTAATTTGGGCTATATTTTCAATGAGGGCATGTATATGCACCGACTTTAATTAGTTGTCATGTGTCACTAAACAGGGACTATCTAAAAACTATTGATATATTCGTTATAGATAATATAAGAAAAATAGCTACTGATCTTGATCTTTATTTCATTTACTATCAATTATTCAAATTTGCCGCAAGAATTCAAATATTGCATTAGTAGTACTGAGTATCTACAATAATCATCAAAACTTTACAGAAACAGAATTTACCCAAAAATCTTATTTGTAAATTGAATGAAGAAAAAGTTTTATTTGCTGTTACTGTAATACCCCCAACTACTGCAGTCCTATTCCTCGTCTACCTATATTGCTTTTCATTTTAAATATACATAACAAAAGGAAATGGGCAAATGAATATTGAACGCCAAACCATAGGGTCAGTCACCCCGTTGCTAGAACGTCCAGCATATCAACATCATCTGCCAATCACATATATATGCAATCGATCATTTGTCTCATGCAAACGTTTCTGTTTGGAAGTCCTCTAGGATTAAAGGGATATTTCCCCAGTGAAGAATATTGATGGAATCTGACCCATCTGTATTTTTTTTTTTTACCATTTTCTCTATCTTTTTCTGGGGTCCTTATCCTTCCTCTAAGTACCTCTTATTTTCTTTATTCATAAACCTTATTGATTTTATATTAGTGATACTCTTATTTTGTTCATAGTGATGTAAACTATAAAACTATCCATATTTCAAACTCTAATAGCAAATTCCAATTGTGGTTCAACTTGTTTTGACGACACCACTTCGTGAGAGCAAAATTGATTTGAAGTTGTGATTCGGAAAACTGCATCTAGGATGCAAGTTGACCATTCTAGTATAATGTTATAAGGAAATGAATACCGAACACTGATATGTTGAAAAGAAAAAAGGAAAATATTCTAATTGGGCTTCATTCACATTTGAATTTAAATAAAGTTTTCTATTAAATTAATCATTATCGTAAAGGTGCCAGCTGTTTTAAATTGCCAAATAATTTTCACTATATGAATAACATGAATAATATTATGAAATTATCGATGGCAGCAAACGTTTACTGAAAACTATTATAAAGATAATGAGTATTGTTTGCAAGGGGGGTGGAGAATTATAATTGGATGAAATCAGTTTATATCAAATCTATAAATTTCATTACTAATTAGCATCCACAATAGAGATATATTAAGACTACCTGAATTTGCAGAATGAGGCATTGTTGGGAACATTAATAGCAGAAATGTCGTGGTAGAGGGGAAGATCTTGCTTAAAGAGAAATATGAGAAACCATCATAGGAAAAATGTCAAAACTTGTATATGAAATGCAAACATCCGGACAAGAAAAAAATCGAGTGAAGATTACTTTACTAGATATGATAACCTTTTATCAAAATTAAGTAGACCTTGCTTCGGATCACAGTGGACGTTAAGGACAACTGTTTTATTTTTAGATGAATCTAAAATAACAGTTACAGAAAATATTTATATAAAGACTTACTAGAAAATGTAGACTATGAAGCGACAATAAAGTTGTACAAAAAGCAGTTCAAAGAGCAGAAATTTAAAATCAAAACACCGAAAGTGAGTGAATATACTTTATACTAAGAGAAAGGGATACATATCCAAGTCAAGAGACAGATATTATGATAGAAGAAAGTATTTTCGCTCAAGAGATGGATATCGAAAAAGGAATTATTATAGTAGGCCATATTCACGTTCAAGAGTAAAAAGTCAAAACCGAAGGGTACCATTTAGATAGTGAGAGGAATCAGAGAAGACGCCATAGAAAGAGAAAATCTACCCCAGAACGATGGTATAAAACCGAGATCAAAATCTAGAGAAGAAAAAAGATACAGGAACAAATGCTGTAGTGACAAGGCAAACAACAGATTTTTTTAGTATAGAAGACAGGAGAGGACTAGTAAAGATTTCCGAAACATTTTTTACCGATGAAGTAAACAAAACTGAAATGATAATGGAATCTGGCGCACCCGAACACATTGCCAGAATTAAATAGATTGAGATGTATAAGAATAAAAATAAGTATTCAAAAGGATTACTTACATGGAAAACAATAGTGAATAAAAAGTTCAAATTCAGGACAAGCAAATTTTACGTATGTCGGAAGATGTATGAAGTCTCATTGCTGATTAAAGGAAATGAGGAAGGAACAAAGTTAAACAGATTAAGGATACAGATACAACTTCAAAAATGGAGTGCGCCTAAGGATTTTGAGGAAGGGAGAGAGAGAGAGACTCATAATCAAGAGTATACTGCCACACCTGGAAATACACCTAAACAAAAATTATCATATTGCTGTCATTTTGGAAACTAAAAAAGAAATTTGCGATGAAGAAATTGTATTTCGGAGTATAAAAGCATGAAAAAGATATGTCTAATTTCTGGTCATAAAAGAGAAGCTCTGCTCTTGGATTTGTTCACATTAGCTACAGTGGTAACAAATCAAACAAAAAAATGCCATTAAGGAAGTTGCTATCCAAACAGTGACGGAATTCATCCAGAAGGCCACAGCTGATTTGAAAAAAAGTTAATTGAAACTACCCTCTTTGGGTGGGGGTGGGGGTTCCTTCATATGATTTACAATATGAGCTTTTTTGAAAAATAAGAAAGCTGGCACTGGTTTGACCGCCATTGTTCATAATTACTGTGAAAGGTTTTGGGATGACTGGCATCGAATTTCAAAATAGGGTTATGGAAAGTCTTGCTTCTCTAATGGGAATCAAAATCATGTTTGGTCCAACATATTCGCATTGGGGTAACGATCTGAACGAGCGAAAAAAATTATAGTTCTGATCTGACTGTAAAAAAAAAAAATAGTAATGGAAGAAAATGATGAAATTATACCAGAAGAAGCAGTCTCTAAAGCAGTTTGGTGACACAATACTAGCTATCAGTAAAATGATAAGCTCCTTTACAGCTATTCACAAGAAAATCAGTGATAGTTCCGGGAATAACAATTGGAAGCGTTGCTACTTAATCTGTCAGTTCAGAGTCAGAAGCGATAGGAAGACACATTGAAAATCAGAAGGAAGCAAATAAGCATTATAGAGAAATAGAATATGGGGAGAAGTTGAGAACAGCCTTAAATACAAGAAATGCAACATTTAATGTTGTGGGGAAAAAGTATTTTACCAACATAAAGGAGGAAAACATTGGTTTCGTACAACAACAAGGGAAAAAAGTAAGGAATATGTGTTCGAAATTGGTAAAAGAAAAAAATATGCAAAAAGTAGAGTTCTCTCCAATTGTAACCTTAGGGATCGCCGAGAACTTCAGTTTATAACGAGGAAGACATTTTAATTTAATCCTCCAGTATGTTGTCCAAAAACTTTATCCTTTGCTGTCCTCTTGCTCTTTGCCCCGCTATCTCTCCCTTACCATATCACTATTAGAAGTGATATCCCCTGATTCCGTCTCCTAAATATCTCTATTTGTAACTCTCTCAATCCATGGGATCTCTAACATTCTTCTGTAAAACCATAATTCAGCTACATTTTTTTATTTCTAGTATCATATTCACGGCTCTGCGTCATAAATAAATTCGGACCATACTGTACATAGGCTTTTAGTGCTCCAATGCTTGCCTGAATCTCTATTTTATAAAGTTGTATATATAGGTACTACAAGGAATTGGGAATTATTTTAGGTTCAATTGGGAGGCTGATAAGCTATACTATATACTGTAGATGAAAATTCACAATATATATATATATATATATATATATATATATATATATATATATATATATATATATAGTTTTGTGCATCAAATATCCATTACAAATCCCAGAGGTTATAGATAGGGAAATTTAAAAAAAATAACACGAGGACTTACGTTATAATTTAAGTTAATTGGCTTTATTACTGGAACACTTCTTAACTATAAAATATGGACTCCAACGATGTAATTTAAGATGCATACTATCGATATAAAGGCTCAGGTGAAAGAACAATAAATACGAAAAATATTGCTATGAAACAGAAGAAATGCCAAAATAGTAAATAAGCAAAAGTAATTGGTCTTATTGCATGTTACATAGAAGGAGAGAGTTACAAGGAGATATAAGGATTTTTTTTGTCCCACAGCATTTTTATTCCATCAGTTGAGATCACTTTTGCCAATGGGTAGAGCCAGTGAGTTTAAACATTTAGAGAGACTTTATAATCTAGTTTAACCTATTCTTGAATTCATTTACCGTGTTGCTCTTCAATTCATCCCCTGCAAGTTTGTTATATGTACTTGTTATTTTATGTTAAGAAATTCCCACATTGAGTTGTGTTTTCATTTTCATTTTAGGTCCATTACCTTTAAACAGATTTTCGCTAATCTAGAGAGAGAGAGAGATAGATTGATTGATTGATTTGAGGGGTTCTGGCATCCTGACAGAGAGAGAGAGAGAGAGAGAGAGAGAGAGAGAGAGAGAGAGAGAGAGAGAGAGAGAGAGAGAGAGAGAGAGCTGATGACTAAAATCTTAATTGGGTTCGAAAAAGTTCCAGGAGATTCCCAATCACCATTTTAAAGTGAAATTATTTTATCAGGATAACGGTAATCCTCCTGAATCCTTTTTATGATGGATAGATATGAAACTATCGAGGTTGGGGTTGATAGGGACATATTAAGTAACTTTTACCATTAGCTGAATAATGATGACTGTAAACTCTCTCTCTCTCTCTCTCTCTCTCTCTCACTCTCTCTCTCTCTCTCTCTCTCTCTCTCTCTCTCTCTCTCTCTCTCTTTCTCTCTCTCTCTCTCTCTCTCATGACTAATATCGCAAACATCCGGTGGCCAACATGTAGCATTTGTATTTTTTTTTTTTTTTTTTTATGTAATGGATACTCCAAATAGATTCACTATCAATGTTTTACGGGCTGCCAACGGTAGAGCCCTTGTTCCAGATAAGGTCTGGCAATCGTAAACGAACGATTCAAGGGTGATATTCGGCGTGCAAAAAATACATGCAATACATAGTCATTTACAAAAAAAGAGAATTTATTTGAAAATCACCAAGTGAGTGATGTATACTACAATGTAAACTAGTCCAACTTTTATCGCCATAGAAACGAAGGTTGTTGTGATGTCAGTAGATATTAATGCAGAGCAGGCTAAAATATGTGTTCATCTTCATCATGAACATTAAAAGTTCCAGACAACGTATAACGTTAAACAGATTCTATTATATGGGCAACTGCTTAGTAACAAAATGCGCATGATATACTACGAGATCTATTGAAACACTCAAACAGAAACAAAACAAATGCCCCCCCCCCCCTCACACAAACACACACACAGTGTTGTTACATTACAAACTGTAAAATATTTCGCTTATAATTCTCTCCTAAATTTTCGTTTCTCGTCCGCTATTTGTCCTTTTTTTGTGTGTGATATCCAACGTAAATATATGTTTCCTGCCCTATATATCATGATCTTTTTCTCATTGTAATACCGGATTATATCCTTTCCCTTTTGTCTCGTCTTCATATTTACACTAATACCAAAAATCAATGAAGAATACTCTGGTAAAGGTTTTCCTTTAGTTAATATATCACATGGTCCTTCTAAGCTTTGTCAGTCAAGAATTAATATTACCCTTTTCACTTAATCATTTAATATCTATTTTGTCTTTAGCTGTGGATTTGGTTAATTGTCTATATTTCTTTAAAAGAAAAACATAATTACAAGAAAAATAACTGGTTGTTTCTAAGTATGAGTTCATAGGAAGTTTCTATTAACCATAATAATTACCTGGAACATAGATGAAGAATTGTTAGTAATTATCTCTCAGCTGATCCCATCTTTGGTCGTCAATTTTTCTTGGTGGGATTTAATGATACGTTGGTATTCTTAAAATACAAGTTTAATCAAACTTATGACTACATTGCTCTGTGACAGCTGACTCCTAAGTGTGTGTGGAGCGTCATACACAATCTGACAAAACCAAAACATTGCTAAACAAAAGAGCATCGCTCTGAGAAGACTTAAATCCTACTCCAGTACAAAACTATAAAGATCACATCCTATCTCTGAGGTAATCAACAAATGTTTGAATCCTAATACCAAAACAAATCACTACACTTATGTACAAAGCATAACATGTTTTATTCGTGCAATATGATGCAATGTTGCGCAATACCTGTAACACTTGAAATAATATAGTACATTATTACAATAATACATAACAGTTGTATTCCTAGCGTTATTTAACCATGAAATAACTAACTCGAAACGGCTATGTGATATGAAATAGAGAAGATATTATTCTCTTTATCAGGAAATTAGTTAATATGCATCCAAGAAAATGTGGATTTACCTTCTAAAACATATATTTTTAGAAATATTCTGTCTAGTACCTAAATGAATAAACTTATTTTAATCAATCTTCATATCATATGGTATAACTTCATAGCTAAATCCTGACATTTTTTTTAGAACATTTGGCTGCTATGAAACAAGGTAAGAGACACAAATTACAGAAGACTAGGAAACTTTATGATAAAACTTTAATTGGGTCACAACTTCTTTCAACTTCCATCTTGAGAAAAACCACAGTCCTTGATGCTTAATCATAAATTCCCCTTCTTTGGTAGCTAGGTCAAAGTCATTGCTTATGATTAGATTATCTGGGTTTGATTATGCTTATTTTCCTGGTCTAAAGAATAGGCATGTGCAAAAATACGGGATGCGTTGCGTACCACTTTCAAAGAAAATTACTTGGTCATCTCAAGGGGATATATTAGGTAGTTTTATATTTGATTTCCACCCCTTGCAGCTGCTGCTTATTATTTTCCGATGTGTTTATGTTATATATTTCTCTTGTTTGGTAATTTCAGAATTATTAGGATGAACTATCGATAAAATTATTATCTAGATAACTATACTGAAAGAATTAAAAATTATACTTGCATTCAACTATATCTTTTAAGTAAGATTCTTGGTTGCAAATTTATTTTTTGAGTAACACATTAAATCTCTGTTCTCCTAAATTGCACAAAAATGGCTTTTTAAGAAAGTCTTAGGATTATCGGTGGCCAATCTATTTTGAAGAAGTGTTTTAATTTCTTACATTCTATCTTCTTCCGAGTATTGATCATGTGTCTCGTCTTCATCTGTTGAATATCTTCTATTGTTGAAAAGGAACTTACGGCTTATTACATTTCTAATTCCTTATTTAGATATTAATCTCTGCCACCGTCGTTCAATTAGTTTGTTATGCCTGTTGCATAAGATTTTTCATAATTCTGATCATGTTTTGCATTCAGGTCTTCCCGGACTGTAAAATCCTGTTCGTAACATCATATGTATGCAGTTAATTCTGATGGTCTTGACTGTTTCATCATAAAGTATACTATGCAGTATTCTATAAGTTTTATTTTAGCTGGGACCGAGTTGTGGAATGATCTTCCTGATCAAGTAGGCCTAGTTGAGTTCGTGAAATTTCAAAAGTTGAAATTTGCAAGGAATGTTTTTATGTTGAACAGGCTGACAGTTAGTATATGAAATATTTATTTTAATTTTGTTACCGTTCTTTTTATATATATATATATATATATATATATATATATATATATATATATATATATATATATATATATATGTATATATATATGTGTATATATATATATATATATATATATATATATACATGTATATATATATAGTATATATATATATATATATATATATATATATATATTTATTTATTTATTTATAAGTGTGTGCGTCTCTGCGTGTGTGTATGTTTGTGAGTGAGTGTATAAGTTATTTGCATTATTACTCTGGTGATTCTGTATAACATTTATTGGATTCATAAAAGAATACTTTTTTATGAATAAAAGAAAAATCTGACTTTTCTCAAAAAAATACTGCATTGAATTGAATATCAACTATCATAAATAATGCTAATTTTAGTTTGGAACCCTTATTTTGAAGAGTTTTCTTTTTCTTCTTATGTTTTTATTTTATTAATATTTTAATCGTTATTTTTCTACACAGTAAAAATGATATTCAATTTCAATTAACATTAAAAATTCTATTTCTCTGAGTAATTTATTGAATAAGTATTAATTTTTCCGTCGATGTCTTTGGATAAAAATACCTTTGTAAAGTATGGAGAAAAATTGTTTTGAACGCCAATTAGTATGAGGCTGTGTTATCAGCCCTCGATGTGTTTCAAGAAAAATACGAGGAAAAATATCGCAATATTTCCATCATGAATCATAATTAGGAACTAATCTAAATTGCTATAAATAAAGTAAACCTACTTACTATGCAGTTTTTTTTTCCTGCTAATTACCCCAAGTATGGCCCCAAATCCACCTGCGTACTGTGATAGTACTTGTCACTCAAGGTGAGGGTATCAGAAGGTTCTGCTTCCCACTTTGTTACTCAGGTCTGTCTTACAAGGGCCATCTTTTCCCTATAATTAGATAGAACTCCTCTTTTGCTTTTAGGCACGATAAGGATATCATTACAGGTCACTTCCACTATAGGTAGCAAGAAAAAAAGGTACCACACCATGAGAGCAAGACAAAACAATTCTTTTCATTAGTGGTTCTGGTATTCACAGAGACAACGAGAGGAAGTGTCAAACTACCAAACATACGATTTTTAGTCTGATATTCTCCCAATTATGTTAGGATACCGTACTTATCATAGGTTACCATGAGTTCAAGAACATGATGTCGAAATGCCCTTCAGCACTCAATGGATGGTTTCTATATAGCGCGCCCAAGATAATGTTATACTAAAAAATTATTCCATTTGTTGAAAAGGCATCACTGACCATTGAGTGATTGAGTTTCTCCTGCTCCTAATATAGCACAATATCAGCTTCAATGAAGTTGGTTTAGTTATCGGCTCTCATTAGCAAGACTGTACCATTCACTAGAGCAAGAGATGACTCCACCAGCACTCTTACGTGCTTCAATTTTTCAGAGAAGGTGTTCTGGTGAAGAATTTTTAAATCTTGGTTACTACCATGCTCAATTTCTTCATCACTTAAGAGGTTTCTTCTTTCAGGAGACCATTTTTGTAGAGAGAGAGAGAGAGAGAGAGAGAGAGAGAGAGAGAGAGAGAGAGAGAGAGAGAGAGAGAGAGAGAGAGAGAGAGATTGCATCCACGGGATGCTGCACATGAACTTGAGCCAGCTTGAGAAACGTTTAGCAACATTATTGGAAAAGGGCATTGGTGTTGTCTCTTACTTGCAGATCAGATGCTTAATATTAACTTCTGGGACCTCTTGAAATTACACACCGTTGATAACACTTGGAGTTATTGGTCCGGACTTGACAAGTTATGATAAGGAAGTATGACCCCTTAACCACAAATTTGTCCATGCGATGCCAGTCAGCAGGATTGTTGCAGTTGTCCACATACCGCCATGCTTCGGTTGACTTCTGTTCGTGATGAAGGTCCACCCTGTTGCATCGATCGCATGTACAATGCACGGCCATTTAGAAGATACTGGGGTATGGCTGTTGAGTTGGTCCAGAAGAGGGAATCTTCTAACTTCATACTGAGCTATTCATGCAACCTGCAGTCTATGCCTACCATGAACATTCCTGCCTTCGACTAAAGTCTAGGGATGGTGGTTCTCTTGAGCGTAGATACCCTCAACTTTCTCTGTCATAACCCTCCGTGTGAAAAAAAGGACACTGTACCGATTCCACCCTAAATAGCATCAGTAACTTAGTAAGCTGTGAGGTATGGACTGGTCCAAAGCCTTTTGGAACATAGGATCGATCTACCCTCATAGTCCCTAGGAGAGGGTGCTGATCACTCCAAGCCTTCCACTTGACCACTTCTGCTTACCATATCTCATCGTCCCATTTCATCTGCTCATGGCATATATCTTGAGGGTTAAGTTCGAGTGTAAGAGTGAGATGGCTTTATAATTCTCAATTAAAATGTGTACCATCAATTTACTACTTTAAGTCATTGTTTTTAGGTCTCTGGACAAAGGACACTTTCCTATTTGAGTGAAAATTTGTGAATTGCTTCACCAAAGTTATTGATAGAGTGATTTGCCCTTGAGTTTTAGTACTCCTATCCTCCCCTGTTGATCTTTGTTGTATGTTGTCGTGAGACATTTTTGGAATAGGAAGTTTCCACTCATATACTGTATATATATATATATATATATATATATATATATATATATATATATATATATATATATATATATAATTTATAAATCGCTTAATTTGTTAAGGATATATATAAAGAAAATTTTCTTAATTTTTCTTCTTTTTTCCAGTTGATTGGACAATTATTTCTTATTTTTAGGGAGAATGGGTGAATAAAGATATAGATATAATGTTCTATGAAAGAATATATTGATAGCTATGTGGATTGTTTTTCACTCCCAAATGCCACTGTCATTAACGTTGAAATAAAAGACAATATTTTAAAATGGATTTTCATTATACTGGGAATCAGCGAAGATCGTAAAGTTTGAGAGTTGCAAACAGTAATAGTGACATCTCTTTAAGGATTCCAGATAAAGTTTTTTGTCTTTTATCTACATCTAGGTGATTTGAGATTGCGTTTTAACTTTATAAGTTTATACATGAAGTAAACTGCCGTTTGGATTTTGTATATTCTAGAAGAAAAATGGTAAGGATAGGCACTGAGGAACATGTATACTTTTAGGTAACAGCAGTTCGGGGATATTATCTATAAGTTTAATCATACCCATTTCAACATACTCAGTATCAAAATTTTACCTCGTGCTCTATCTACTTTAATCGGTATATCTTTTATGTTAAAAACCAGAGAGTGTACAGTAATCCTGATGCCTATGGGAATGAATATATCGTTATTAACTTTAGGATTTCTTTCGTATTTTACTGGAGAAAGATATAATACACTTTTTTTTTTTATTATGGACATCAGTAACAATAGAATTATTATTTTTTTTTTTGGGGGGGGGAGGGGGCCATTAGCTGGAAAATTGTCCGTGTGAAATAGCTCTATTGAGAAAAAAATCATTTGCACTTTTTTTTTCTTTTTTATTAGAGACGTTAGCAGCACAGGAAACTACTTTTCTCAACTACCTCGAGCTTTTATAGTTTGTTTTCAACATTTCCGGAGCTCTGAAAAAAGTGGCATGAATATCTTTCCTACTTGTTAATTTTATTTTCTTCTTTCAGATCAGCACGTTGGTGTACATCGAAATAATGATGATAATGGTTAGACACTGGAAAATATATAGTTTCTAAAACTGTTCCCAACATGAACATTTCTTATTTTTTAAGAACGAGAGATGGTGACCATCAACATTCAATACATTCGTAAAAGTTGTTGTAAGAATTAGGAAAAGGACAATATTACAGACAATCATCTGGAGTTTTACAGAGTTTTATTGATAATTCATTCACACGATGCTATTATAAGGAAAAAAAATTAATATATCATAATTTTATAATCATAGATCATTGGAAAAATTTTAAATGAACTTTCATGGAGAAATAAAAAAAAAAGGCTTCTCTAGTCATTATTTGTTCACAATCGCACCAAGACTCCAAGGTGGTTGGTAATAATTTGATATATGTAGGTTTCGTGATAACGCCCCTATCATGAAAAAATTATATAAAAAAAAATAATGTCCACTGTATAAAGGCAATGGATACATCGGTAAGATAACCGTCAGGAGTACAAATAGAGATTTAACTTGGGTTGTAATTCACGAACAGAGACGAAATTAAACGCCCTCTCCCGGAATACGGAAACGAAGGCAATCATCTCCCTGGTTTTCGGATGTCACATAGTGCTACACATCTCATAATTTTCTTAGGTACATGGGATGAAATGTAACTTTTTATATTTTTAAGCCGGGAAATCATTTGGCTGTGTTTGGTATCTTTCTTCATCTACATATATCCTATGTTGTCAGAATATAAATTACAATAACGTTTGATATTGATTATGATATCTTATTTATAAAAAAAAACTCATAAGAGATATATGAAATCTTGTCTAGTAGCTGGCTATATCACTTATAAGGTGAACCTGTAAATGTTCAAAGATGGAAGGGTTTTTAACTTTTATGTGTTCATGTGAGTATTTTGATAATTTTTAGCGTTGTTAGCACTGCGCCAACTCTGATTAATATTTTTCATGAGCTTATTTGCCTAAATGGTGTTAATTATAGCTAATGCATCCTATTAGAATTTAACTTTTTTTACCAAGTGCCCTAAAATCATGTGCATCAACACTTCTCTATACAAATTTAACCATTAATTTCTGATATAATTTTTGTGATTGAAGGTCAAGGTTATTGTTTAAATTAAGGGCCAAAGTCATGTAAAGCTAATATGTGTATGTTGAAAATATGGCTAAGTTTGTCATATGAAGTTCCTTATTTGTATGGTGATTGAATATGAGCGAAATATATGATGATTAGTTCAGATTAAAATCTTCACAAGTAATCAGGTGACATGTATACGAAAACATTCCTTGCAATTTGTTGCTAAAGTAGGAACTTTTCAACAACAGTGGTTCAAAATGATCTTGACCTTCATATTAGACCATTGCCTTGACTATTTATCATGAAAATTATATGGGGAATTAATTCTTTGCATTAAAGTTCTACAGAAGAGTGGTATTACATGGTTTTTTAACTTATTTAAAATGTTGCATATTGACTATTTGCATAAATTTTCATAATCTGCTAGATCAAATTGATAAAAGTGCTAAGATCAATTTTCAAATGGGTACATATCTAGAGATCTAAAGTAAATTGTTTGAAATAGTGCTACGTCTAACCTTTTAATCATAAATGCAGAATTTCGTTGACATTATTCAATATAACAATATGTAAACCTCCCATGGTCATATTTTTACAATGCCAATTCAGTCATAAATTACCTTGACCTTTACATTTGATGATGACCTTAATCTTTAATCATAAAAAAAAAATATATATATCAGAAAAGAATTCCCCGGGTCAGTTTTGTATAAAATATTGGTATTACGCATGATTCTAGGTCCCACAGTAATAAAAGTTACAATCTAATTGAATGCATTAGCTATAATTAACCCAAATTGTTCTGTTTAGCTCATAATTTTTTCCCCAAAGTGTGCACGGTGGCAAAATGTTGAAAATGATCCAAATATAAATATGAATACATTGCAGTTAAAAAAACCATGCATCTTTGAAAAATTTTCTGACAAAAATTGCTATTAAAAACTGAAAAGTGTCGTCTACTCGACTATCAGAAAGCAAGGTGAAAACTAAAATCCTGCAAACGCTTTGCAACACTGGCTAGAAAAAATCCGGAAAGCTGCTCACAACTTGGCAAAATGGCGAGAAAGTGACCAATGGCCAACCAATGGGGTGCTCTGGAGCTCAAACAAAGGCCTGCCCAGCGCAAGGACCCTTATCAGGAAGGACTGGTTAACCCTAAACAGAGCAAGGATA
>NC_090750.1:46261779-46284279 GCF_036898095.1 Palaemon carinicauda | reverse complement strand
CTGTCCATCAACAACTACTCTTTCCAAACTATTACTTAAATATTCAATAATGATGCTAAGAATTCACCAACCTACTACCATCTATTTGATGTTGTAAACAAGTGCCTCATGACTGCTATGATGAAAAATAGCACTATATTAAAGGCTAATTCCACAAACTTTCTAACCTCAATCCAAGGCCTTTCCAAAAGTTAAATTGGAAAGTAGGGAACCGCTTATTACCCTCAGCATAGATATTTAGATATTTTTTTTTTCTAGCATACGTCCAAAACCTAGATAATCTTGGCGTTGATAAATTTAGGCATCAACAGAGCTATATCTAGCACAAACACATTCACCATATACTGTATAGTAACTTTAATCATTTTCCAACAATCGCAGAAAATATATCCTACTAACTTGCAGAAAATAACAGACAACTTAGGAGCAAGAAAAGTAGTGACCTTTATGAAGCACATTTCTTGACATGAAGCCCAATTTTTGCTTAATTCATTCAGTTCCGTCTAATATCAAGTTCCATATATGGGAAAGCTTTTTCTTAAGAATATTTGTTTTCAAATTTTTTTAACAAGATATAGTGGTCTAAGCTTCCCGTAAAAGGAAATTTTTTCCCTTACATGATTCACTATTTCATATATTTGTTCGATTACAGAAGAATCAGGAAATAAAGGATACAAGATAATATTTATTAAATTGTATAGAAAAGACAATAGTGAATAAATAAATTATTTGTAAAAAATCTGTTCAGCAAATTATATAAAAATTTTCCAAAGGAAAAAACTCAAACCCCTTTTCACCGGATTTTTTCTTATTGCTTTTAATATATATATTAATAATCAGTGCCCTATTTAACGTTTATCTGTTATAAGATAGTTTTCAATAATAATATTCAGTATAATTTTAGTCCGATTTATTTTCTTTTATCATAATAACCAATCAATGTTTATTAACTATTCTATCTGAATGATGTTGACTAACAGTATAGGTGGTTTCCTTTTTAGTTTATCATCAAAGACTGACTCCTAAGAGCCGTATTTTGACAAAGCCTACGTTACTTCAATACACTTTTCGAGATGTTCTTATTATTCCCGTCACATAGATGCAGAATATTAAAGTGTAAAGGATCTTTGAGGTTTTTTTCAGAACTATTCCAGTGAATAAGTAACATATCTGCAGAAAAGTAACGCAAGTTTCAAGAACCATAAAATAAGGACCTGTTTCCTTTCATTTCCTTTTATTTGTCAATTGCAACAGGCCCTTTAGTAAATGTAAAAAAAAAAAAAAATGGATATCTTGTAATTTTCCGTTTATTTCAGCCAGTCAGCTTTTCATCCAGCCTTATTCTAACAATTCATACCTTGCCATTGCTTGGCCAATATGTGACATGACAGCGACTAAAAATTTACATAAAAAAGTTATATTACCGCCAGAATTATATCATAGAAAAATCAGTCTTAGTCGTACGCAGCTGATCACAGAGCAGCTATTTTGAGCATCGGAAAATCTCATATAATTTCGCAAAGACTGCTGAACAGGCTCTTTGATCTCCCTACGGACCAAATGAAACTCCAAAACTTCACATCACTCTTGAAGAAAGGTACTTTATCCCCTTTTCATTTGGCAGCCGATGGCCCTCAAATGTTATTGGCTCCTGCAATTTCACTACGTTCGAACGAGGAAATTGGTGGGAATGGAGAGCTGAACGAACTAAGGTAGAAACTATGGAATGGGGGCATGAAATGTTACATAGTTTGAAAAAATCTATGACTCCGGAAATAGTAAATACCGATTTTTTTCTTTTCCAAATGATGTAAGCTGTTGTATATTGTCTTTTATTATGAAAAAAAAATCATGACAGGTTATTTTTTTCTATATACTTGGAAATACATACCGGTAATTGAAAAAACATGCCATGAATATCATGAGAGAGAGAGAGAGAGAGAGAGAGAGAGAGAGAGAGAGAGAGAGAGAGAGAGAGAGAGAGAGAGAGAGAGAGAGAGAGAGAGATTATCTCCTTTTAGAAATTACATCAGAACCTTTACTCACTTGCACGATGATAATGAATACACATTACCATAATAGAGGTCTTGTTGACTTGAAAAATCGATTAAGTCTGATTTTTTATAGTTTTCAAACCTGAGGATTTAGCCAATAGTGGCTTATTTCAGAAGTTTTTGTCACTCGAAAATTGCGGATAATACCAAGAGTGGAAGAGTTTGAGATCTTAACTTGATTCTTTAATCAAATAGTTAGCTGTAAAGAAGAGAAGAGCAATCTTGATTTTCTCCGCAGTTCTTAAAAACTCCAATTGCACTCTGACAGCTTCAACCACTGAAAAGTTCTTATACATTTATGTCCACACGATGTCCTTATATTTTTGCCTGTCGTCTTTTATGCTTTTAAAAACTCCTTCTATTTTTTTTCAATCATTAAAACGTTGAGAATTTCGATAAAATGATATAATTTATTCCATTTTAAATAATTATGTATTCATTTGGTGTGTTTAATAAAGTAAAAAAAAAGGTAGTTTGAATTAAATCTGCTTTTATTCCAAATCAAGAAAGAGAACAATCTAGTAAGGATTTACTAATGAAAACTAACATGTATATGCCTTCAATGTAATAGACAATCCTAATTTTACTACGATCAACAATACTCAAAGAATCCTATAGCACGTTATACTGGTGTGTATATTCTTGTTATTGGAGGTTCTCTTTTCCAGCTCAAGGAAATCCACAAATATATATGGACTTCACCCTGGGGCAATTACAAAAATCAAATAGATCGCATGGCTATTAATAGAGAAAGAAGACCCTGAGAAATGTAACAAGCTATAGAGGTGCAGACATAGAGGATGACCACCAGCTCCTCATTGCCACACTGAAATCAAAACTGAAAGCAACCAACTGGTTTGTTACAACTAAGCTTTTAAAAGACGAGCACAGATACACTGTTACAATTGAATGTAGGAATAGATTTGTTGTCTTAGAGAATTTAAGAGACGACGGGGCAGACATTTAATGAATAATGGTGTGATTTTAAGAACATATATCAGTCCGCTGTAAAAAATCTTTGGGACATTCAGTTACAAAGAGAAATCCATGGATACAAATGATACTTTAGATACTATAAAAAGGACAAAAAGACAGAAATTGATTGATGAAAGTTTTCGAGAAAGTAATGTAAATTACAAGGTAGATCATGCTAAATATTTCAGTAATGAAACTGAAGTCAAAAGATAAGCCAGGGATGACCAGAGAGAATATTCAGACAGTAAAGCTGATGTGGCTGACAGTGCTATGGATTCAGGGAGTGGCTATGGTGTAAGAATTGCTCACAAAAGGATTAATGAAGTCTTTACTGGGGCAAATAAGAAGCACATACCCAGTAAAAAAGTAGATGGACCTTTTATAACAATAGAAGATGAAGAAAGGCAACGTTGGATTAAACACTTTATTTAGGTCATGAACAAGGATATGAAGGGAATAATTTGATTTATATACCCGAAGCTGAGGAAGACCTTGATTTGCCCCTGAAGGAATTCAGTGTGTTCGAGGTCGAAACTATCATTAAAAAGTAACGGGATGGATAGGATGGACTACTGTTGAGATGATATTGGCCGAAAATGAGGTTACTTCCTCAATATTTACAAGATTATTCTGTAGAATGTAGCGGGAATAGGCAAAACCTGATGAATGGGAGTTGGGAGTGTTGATGAAAGTAGCAGGAAAAATAATTCTGACTAATTGCAATAATTACAAAGGCATCACTCTTACGTCAGTTGTCATGAAAATATATAGTATGCTTGTTCTAACGAGACTAGTGGGAAAGATTGATGAATACTTAAGAGATGAGCAAGCAATATTAAGAAAACGAGGGAGTTGTACTTTCCAAATTTTCATTTTAATATATGTGGTACACCAATGTGTAGAATATATAGATCCACTTTTGATGGCCTTACGGACTTTAAAAAACAATTGACAGAGTCCTACGTTGTTATTGAGTGCGTTTTAGATATATAAATTGTGTTAAGTTTGTTCATGAGAATAGCAAGTGCAAGGTTAATGTTAGTGGATTCCTATCAAATGGGTTATCAGTGAACTATGGAATACTCATATGGAATGTGTTTTCACCTATGTTGTTTATCCTGCTCATTGATTTTGTGATGCATAGAATAGTTGGGGATGCTGGAGAGGGATTGCACTTGATTGATAACATAAATTTAGCTCACCTAGAGTATGCTTATGACACTGTCCTTATTATCAGAACACCCCAGTACATACAAAGTTTATTTACCAGAATGCATGAAAACCACATAAGGTTGGACTCAAGATGAAATACCCTTCGAATGAGAAAGGATTAATTAGTGGAATAATTTAAATGATTAGGAACTACAGTATTACTGTATATCTAATGGCTATGTTATGTAAAATAGGGAAATCAGATTGCTTTAAATTTCATATAAAAAACAGGCTATATATAAGTTTAGTGAGATCGGTGTTACTGTACGGACAGTGAAACTATATCCAACAGATTTTGTAGATTTGAGAACAAAACTCTCAGAGGAATACTGTGAGTTAAAGGGCAGGGCAGGACTATAAATGAAACTGTAAAAGAGATTACTCCAAGGCCATATGTGAATGAGATCATAGTGATGGGTAGATAGAGATAGTTCGGGCATGCTCTTCGCACTTCCCATGAAAGATCAGTTGACCAAACTTTCAACTTGGTGCCACAAGGCACAAGAAGAGTTCGATGGCCAAGGCCTACATGGTCGAGGACTATGAAGCGTGAATTAGGTAATGATGAATGGAGAAATATTGATTCAGAAGCTCAAGATGAGTCGATTGGTGAAATTTAACCGAGGCCCTTTGCATCAATAGGCATAGGAAGAGATAATGATGACGATGAACATGATATTCTTTTAATAGATACACATTTCAGCTTTTCTTTTATTTATTGTGTTAGATTGATTACTTCATAATTGTTTATGGCCTTCTAAAAATACTTAGCCAAATCCTAAGCATTCTTTTTGAAGAGTGAATAAAAAAAAAGAAAAAATAATGACACCTCTCGAACAAAGAGTAAAACCTCGGTAGTTTTTATGCTGAAAATATCATCTATAAATGTGAGTGGTTAACAGATAGCGAAATTAGTGAAAATTTATTTGATCGGAATATCAGCACTAGATAGAGGAAGTATATCTCATTAGATTACACTACAGAAGTCTAAATATTTGGTTCTTCAGATAAATCAATGATTAAATATAGAATTTATTTTAATTCTTGCATATTGGTTTTTTTCTTGTGTATGTTTCATTTCTTCATTCACATTATTGCATATCTGAAAGGTGGCCTATTAGCGTATATTTGAAAATTCTTTGTAATTATTCTATAGATTTGAAAAGCATTTATTTGCTAACTTTGGACGAGTTTTCAAGCTAAAAGTAAAAGGAATGAGAATAAAGAAATAGGGTACTGTCTTCTTTCACAAAATGACTATTATAAAGTTTCACTTTTTGAGCGGCAAAGAGTTGATAACTAAATAATTTGATAACCTTTTTGTGCAACAAATATTTTCCTTAGCTTATATATCGATGTTAATATATTCCCGTCATACAGAACCCTCAACAGATATTCTGAATAAAACACATTTTACTATTCCGCTGTAAAGTGAGACATACACATACTTATCCCTCGTTATTTTCGCACTCAGAAGCGTTGAAAGTCTGAAGAAGAACTCACATGAAGAAAAGTGTCTTCGTTTTCACAGGCTGACGTGGTCTTGCACAATTGCAGTTATCTCATTCTATGCAACTGAGTGTGACTCCGTGGACGTCTCAAGGGACATGGTTTGGAAGTCATTACTCTGACTCATAACGGCTTATTATCTCGACCCTTTTGAAAAGTCTGGCTGTCATTTCGTGTCATTTTGCTTTGGCTAACAATGGCTGGCTCTTAAAGCTGCTTTAGAGTTCCGAGAATTCGCGCTCCATAAATCAAGAGTGGAAGGCGTTGAAAGGCCTTTGAAATGAATGTTACGAATTTCATGAGAGAAAATAATCTTGATGAGGAGGATGAATTTACACCTTTTTTAGTACCAATACGTATACTATGCGATACCAGGTCCTTTTGTATTTCAACTTCTTTTTTAACGACAACAAATTATAAGATTTTCCTGTTATTTCTTTTATGAATAGTACTTTTTTGTATATACTGATGGAGATATGAATGTTGCAATATTGAATTGCTATTTATTTTTATGTGAGGATTGATCTGTAAGTTTTCTTTTCCGACTTTGACTTCTCTATTACATTTGATAGTTTTGAGCATATATCTAATATGTTTATCTTATAAGTAAGAGATTATGTTATATGACAATTTAAATACAGAAATAAATAGCAAAGAAAATCGGTATCTCTGAAGAGAACACTCAAGCTGTAAGATGTTGTATGAAGGACATTAGAGTATTTAGATCTAAAATTTGTGAAGTGAAAGAAGTGAATACATTCCCTGTATCATCACACGCTTAAATAATTGAAGAATTACAAGAATATTCTAGATTAAAAGTGTGGCTGCCTTACAATAGTGGAACTAAAGTTTACTATTGACCACGGTTTGTAAGCTGTAAGGAAATAAGGAGGTACCTAGCTAGAGTTACCTAAGTGGTATAAACTTTTTACTCTATAAAACTGGAATGGAAAGAGAATGCTATAAGAATATCACTGAGGTAACATCCCTTACTATGACAGGAAAAGATATGGTATAACTTTGATTCAGAAATTGAAAAGTGACAAATGAATTGAGAAAATAATGAGTGTGCGTTTGTATTTTTTCAAGGTGTTTTTTTATGAGTGTTTTATGAGAATTAAAAGTAAATAGAAAAAAAAACGCATACACTATAAAGAGAGCTATAAAATACTGCAAGGAGATACAAAGAGAAAGTAACATGGTTATATAATGTAACTGTCTTGTATATTTAAAAAAAAATACGTGCTTAAATCGAAGAGTTTATAACAGTATTTGAACAAAGAGAAAGTGAAAAAGTAGGTGGCAAATGACTTTAGTAAAGATAAATGTGAATATAAATAATTATATATATATATATATATATATATATATATATATATATATATATATATATATATATATATATATATATATATATTTGTGCTATGAGACACAAACTAGAAATCTCATTAAATCTACATGGTCACATTGATAGTAAAGTATTCCTGCACAAAGGATATAACCCAGTTATCCTTCCTTTCATAACTCAGTTTCAGACAAGAATTCAGTTGCTATGATAAGAAAAGTAAAGAGAAAAGTAAGACGTAGATAAATTTATGTGAGATCTATGGCATAGTTAATCATATTCAATGGAATAAGGCGAAAGGGATTTTGAAGAGATGAAGGGAAGTACTTTGAGGATAATGGCCATATTATCATACCATTAAATTCTCATTGTGCAGTCACATCTGAGTTCCTTTTGGTGCCTTTCTCTAGAAGAGATAGGCATCAAAGAGGGAGAAGAAAGTCGAAATTTTGGTGAAGACTGTTTTACAATATTATTTCCATATCTTTAGGATCTAAGGAAGTCAGATTTGTTGAAAAAAAAATTACCCTATTTATAAATATTTTAATTCTCTCTAGAATTATATCATCATTTTACCTAGTCACCAATTATCTGATGTAGTACAGCAGCTTACCCACCCCCCGCCCCCAGAAAAAAAAATCAGACTGGAAAAAAAGTGTGAAAATTTGCGTGGTGACTCATTTTCTTTAGACTTTCACATGAAAAAAAAGGTATAATCGGGATATCTCCGAAATTTAAGCCCTCTTCTTGCTTTTCAAAACAGCTGCTGGGGAAGGACAATTTTAAAGTCCCTAGGCCACATATTTCGTCGTTTGAATATGCTAACTTAATGTCCTCACAACCGAAGAATCTATCACAAATGACTTCAGTTTTTTATATTATTTCATGTGGAATTTTTCAACACTAAACCAAAAAGCAATAAATCTCCTCAGAAGATAGACCTACGAGAAGACTAGTTATGGTGCAGATTCAACTAAGCATTAAAGAGCTCAATTCAACTAGGAATTTAAGATTGCAATATATATATATACAGTATATATATATGTATATATATGTATATATATATATATATATATATATATATATATTATATATATGTATATATATATATATATATATATATATATATATATATATATTTATATGTATATATACATATGTATATATATATTTATATATATAGGTATATATTTATATATTTATATATATACATACATATATATATATATATATATATGTATATATATATATATATATATATATATATACACACAGTGATACCTCTACATACGATCTTAATTCGTTCCAGAAACTGCTTCGTATGTTGGAGCAAATATTCCCATAAGAATACATGGTAATTTGTTTAATTCCTTCCTCAGCCTAAAAACCCATAATAACTCCTTAATAATTGGCTACACATAATTACACATAACATTAATACAATATAATAACACATAAATATCTAAAAAAAAGAATAATAATAAAGAAATAATAAATAAGAAAGGGGTTTTTATGTAAAACTTTTCCTTAGCGACAGGCCAGCGCAGGTGTAGGGACTGCTACGCAGGAGGAGATGGAAGATCAGCGAGGAGGTAGGGACGGCGACTTTGTACGATAACGTGTACAATAACTTACACTACGTGAACTTTAACTTAACTTAGCCTTTTTTTTTTTTCATTTTTATAATTTCATATTTTTTTTTACATTATTTTTCTTTTATTTTTAATTTTCATCACTTTCACTTGATTCGGTCTTTCTTTTCTTTGCTTCACTTTCTTTCTTTTCATCATGATCACTAGACCATTTTAGTAGAGATTTTTTAAAGAAACTATTGAGTGAAAGTTGCTTGGTACGGCTTTTGAGGATTTTTCGAAAATGAGTTAAACAAACATTATCGAACTGCGCAACTACACGGCAAACCTGCGAAAAAATTAGTTAAACAAACATTATTGAACTGCGCAACTACACGGCAAACCTGAAGTTTCTGTGGGTGATGCTTGTCGATGAAATCAACCACGTGTTGATGATATGCTAACATCTGTCTTATTTCCGCCGTACCTAAGATTTGGCCTACCTCCTCGGTCTCCTCCGACTCACTCAACTGTGCTTGGAACTCATCATGCTGCATGGCTTGCAGCTCCTTGAGTTCCTCGGTGGTGAGCTCTTCATGATGCTCATCGATGAGTTCGATGATGTCATCTTCATCCACCTCCAGACCCATGGACTTGCCAAGGGATACAATCTCTTCGACGTCTTTCTCGGCCGCAACCACAGGTTCATTCTCGGGGCCAAAACCTTTGAAATCTCTTGGAGCAACAGCATCAGGCCAAAGCCTCTTCCAAGCTGAATTCAGGGTCCGACGGGTTACTCCATCCCAAGCCTGGTCTATGATCTTTAAGCAGTACACGATATTAAAGTTGCTCCTCCAAAATTCACACAAAGTTAAGTTGGTGCTTTGCCTGACATTAAAGCACTGCTTAAATAAGTGCTTGGTGTACAGCTTCTTAAAATTAGAGATGACTTGCAGGTCCATGGGCTGGAGGATGGGGGTGGTATTCGGTGGAAGATACAACACTTTGATGAATTTGTATTCGTCGATGATATCATCTTCGAGTCCCGGGGGGGGGGGGGGGTGCATTGTCCAAACAAAGCAAGCACTTCAAAGGCAAATTCCTCTCCTGAAGGTACTTCTTGACAGCAGGGCCGAAAACAACGTTTACCCATTCCACAAAGATATGCCTAGTAACCCAAGCCTTAGAATTAGAACGCCATAGAACATGTAGCAGGTCTTTATTAATTCTATGTGCTTTAAATGCCCTAGTGCCCTAGGGTTTTCGGAATGGTAAACTAATAAAGGCTTAATTTTGCAGTCCCCGCTGGCGTTGGCACAAAGCACAAGAGTCAACCGATCCTTCATTGGCTTATGTCCAGGCATTTTCTTCTCTTCGGCGGTAATGTACGTTCGACTAGGCATCTTTTTCCAAAACAGACCGGTTTCATCACAGTTGAACACCTGCTGCTCTACGTAGCCTTCCTCCGCCACGATGCTTTCGAACTTTTTAACAAAGTCTTTAGCAGCCTTGGTGTCCGAACTCGAAGCTTCTCCATGCCGAACAACTGAATGAATCCCGGTCCGTTTCCTAAATTTCTCAAACCAACCTTGAGACGCCTTGAATTCCTCCGTCGTATGATCGGCTGAACTATCCCCCGCGTCACCCCCAGAGCCCGCCGCCTTCAAGTCGCTGTAGATAGTGCTGGCCTTCTCACAAATGATCGTTTCAGTGATCGTATTGCCAACAATCTCCTTGTCCTTGATTCATATTAACAAAAGTCGTTCCATCTCTTCAAGGGTAGGGCTACGACGTTTGGAAATAATCGTGATCCCCTTCGTAGGTTTCACTGCTTTAATTGCTGCCTTCTGTTTTATGATCGTCGAGATCGTAGACATATTCCGGCCATATTGTTTAGCCAGATCGCTAACACGTACACCTCGCTCATGCTTTTCTATTATTTCTTGCTTTAGTTCTAATGAAAGCATTGACTTCTTCCTTTTCTCACCACTACTACTACTTCCTGAACCGAAACTAAGCTTTTTAGGACCCATGATTACGAAACACAGAAAACAATACGTGAAAAAGGAAGATAAAAAACACTGTTAATATCTGAGCGAATAGAGAACAACCACACAGTGCGCACGACATGAGAGGACTGATCAAGGTGACGCTCGATTGGCGTCCCTCCGATGTGCTGCCGTCTAGCGGCGTCAACAACAAACCACAGTTGACGCTTTCGAGAAAATTCCACATGTACGCGTATTGTTTACTTCGTATGTTGGAGCAACACTTCGGGTGTCGAGACAGAAATTTGGTCGAATTTTACTTCGGATGTTGGAAAATTCGTATGTTAGGACATTCTTATGTAGAGGTTCCACTGTATATATATATATATATATATATATATATATATATATATATATATATATATGTATATATATATATATATATATATATATATATATATATATATATATATATATATATATATATATATATATATATATATACTTATATTTATATATATATATATATATATATATATATATATATATATATATATATACATATATATGTGTGTGTGTGTGACTATTTAATACGTTTTTCCCAGTAATGCTACATGTATTTCGGGTAAGAAATATCAGTAAACCAGGAAAATCCTAATGATCAAAGTCAGGATCATGCAGAGTAGAGTCACTGAGTCAATACTCTGACTGGAAGCATGTTTCCGCTCAGTTGCAGACTTCAGTACATGAAAGTTTTATATATGAAAATTTACAAGGAGGTCTGCATTCCATTCCTTTTTGCAAATACATTTGATAAGTTTCTTGCACAACTGCTTCTGGGAGTACTGTCCAAAACAGTATTCAATGGTCACTTTAAATTTCAGTCCTTCTCAAAGCAGGTGGCGATGGTAGTAGTTGATTAGCCTCAAGTTACTAGCCTAGAATGATCCTGCTGCTTTAATAATTGAGTCCAGCATTTGTTGGGGGTATTCGATCCACTTGTCTTCCTTTTGCAAACAAATATTTTCTCTACTGCTTTTTATCTGCTGTATTGCTTTTCTTGTCATATAGAAGTATAAAAAAAAACTTTCTAGATGGGGCATAGTGTCATCTGTGATGTAAGTGGGCATTTTAGAAATACATACAAAAACGGCTGTAATATTAGGGAATGGTGTCCAAGTACCACAGGTGGTTGCTTTTCCAATATTGCTGAATGCTATTGAGGTGTCACATCCAGTAAAGTGATGGAAAAATTAGTGTTCTGCCCTTTTGCTTTTCAAATCCACTGGCAAGCTTATGCACTGGTATCAGTAGTTAGTTCTTCATGACACGAAAGGCTATGTAAAATTCATACTTTGGTGCTTTTGTGCACAATGATAAGCGTGCAAGATTATCCTTGTGTTTTCTTCCCACTAATTGTAAGAAATAAGGATAGGACATATGTAACCCCTGTAATGTGGAAACCACTGTGTCTTCAGTGCACAAGTTCTCTTACCCTGTATTTTGATCAATAAGAAAAAAAAATTCTGCCAGTTCTTTTCAATTATTGTAGCACTAGCCATTTGCAGGCTTCCACATCCCGTCTTTTCTCTTGTTCAACTCTTCAGGCTACCTTTGATGTATTGATCCCATGCCACATCTAGACACTTTGTGTTTTGCAGGTTTTTAAGTATGTATGGCATAAACACTTAAGAGAATAGCCACCAGATTCATCATAAGGTTTTGGAGGTAACATATTGACCAACACACTTTCATGTAGAATTTAGGCATCTACAACTGGTGAGTTGAAGTGCACTGGTGTAAAAAGGTTATCAAAGTGTTTGATAAAATTTAACTTTGTTCCCTGTCTACGGTTACTTTTATAAGAAATTGAAGGAGGCATGTTATGGTTTTCTTGTCTGAAAAACCCATCCATGTTTCCATTATGAGACAGACATAAGATGTACAGTTCATCCTGCTGAATAGTTCACAGTTGTGTTCCACTGTTGAGCTGATGAGAGGTTCTCGTGTACTTCCGGGGTGATGTCTTATGGAACAGGGTCAAATCGTTTTTGAAGATGATATCTGATACTGGAGCAACTCGCTGCTCTAACCATTAATAAAAAAAATTGTCCTATATGGTTGTTCAACTAAATTTACAGTACTGACACTAGTCACGGCACTTTCGCCCATAACTTCCTTGATGTTGATTCGCACTAGATCATTACTCTCATCTGTGAATGGAATTTCAGACCATTGATTTAATAGGGGTTGCAAGTTTATTTACTTTTTTGCACAAAATATGATTGGTCATGGTGCTTAGTTGATTTTGTACAAGTTGTTCCACATGAAGTTTCCATCAAAGCAATTTCTGGACCAGCCGTTATCCACTGAATCAAAGCAGAAGGGTTATCAGGGATTTTAATGACTCCTTCATCTCGTTTGAGTTGTTGATGCATCTGATCGTGGATTTGGTCAATGGCTATTGATAAGAGTATGCTCGATGACTTCTTTGTAATGAAGTATCCCTTCTGAAATTCACAATAAACAAGTAGCATTTGGTTTTTAATCTCCACCATATCTTTGATATGGATATGGAAAATCCATTTAACTATCTCTCGTAGGCATTCCAGGAAGTTACGTTCAAGAACCAAATTACAATATTAGAACTGGAAATAGTCCTTGGTGCTCCACTTCATCCATGTTTTCAAGTTCATCTTTTCTTCATCACGTAAGAGACATTGCATAATCCTTATAAGCTGACACACACAGGATGAGCATTGAGTTTGCTGTAATTTGGGGTACATATCAAGATCTCGTGACACGCAGTCCTTTTATTATTGCGTCTGCTGGAACCGTGGTTTTAACTTTTGACTGAAAATGGATCTCAGTCCAGCCACTTCTACTGAGAAAGTCTCCAAGCAATTTCATAAGATCAGTCTCAATATGAAGACCTACCATATCCACAATAAAACTGCTTCCCACCATAGATGTTATTTTATTCTGCAATACAAAAATATGAGAGACAATCGTATTATCCCTGTCATATTTACATAAGTAAAGTGCTACCAATATCAGTTTTTATCATGTGTATATCTGTTCTCCATTAGAATCCTTGTGTGTTAAAACATAAATTTAGTATACTTAAGCAAGGAATTATATGCCCCAGGGGCTAAATAAATTGTTGAATTGTTCTGCTCCAGTGGCCATTCTGAAAGGCAATATGGCGGCATAAATTTTTGTGATATCACGTGTATCGCGTTTTTTTTTTCTTTTTTATGAGTGAAAAACTGAGCCAGTTGGCCAGTTTTCTAACCTTCTTCACAATCTGGTGCTACTGTACTAACAAAGGGAAGTGAAGTTTATTGTAGTGCCGAAAATTTATATATATATATATATATATATATATATATATATATATATATGTATATATATATATATATATATATATATATATATATATATATATATATATATATATATATATATATATATATAAAGTGGGTCTAGAATCATAATCCCATCTCCCTCACCACATCCTTAATCCTCCCCTCAAAAACTAAACATTTGAAATGCAACGATTACCATTTTGCACTTTGATGTAATTTTATGTAAACAAAAATATTTATATGCGAATATTTCAACAAAATTATACACCAAACCGTTTCCTAATCTCAGACTTTTTTTTTATTAATGTTAATGAAATTCAGTAACCTTGGAAAAGAAATCATCGGTAATTTTTAAAGGATCTACAATTTAATAGTAAGTGTCAGGGTTTACTCTATCTTCATTGAATAAACAATAATATTCGTTTATTAATAAAAAAATTTGTTGTCTTTTTATCATTTATTTTTTTTCAAATGCAATCAAAGGATTTCACATAATTCACATAGTAGTCATAAAATAGGTGAAAGTTTGTAGATAATATGAAAAGTATATTTGCAAGTTCTCCAGTATGGAAGATTTTGAAGTTATTTTTTCGATTTATCGATTATTTTTGTTTTGTTTTACTAGGGTGTATTAATTTTATTGTATCACCTCAATGTTAGAATTATTACCATTTACAATTCACATTTAATAATAATCGTCACCCTTTGAGATACTCTTGCTAGAGAGTTATGGGGTCCTTTGAAGGGCCGGTCAGTACTTCATTGGATCCTTCCTTCTGGGTACGGTTCACTTTCCCTTTGCCTACACATACACCGAATAGTCTGGCCTATTCTTAACAGATTCTCCTCTGTCATCATACACGTGACAACACTGAGATTACAAAACAATTCTTCTTCACCCAAGGGGTTAACTACTGCACTGTAATTTTTCACTGGGTGCTTTACTCTTGGTAAGGGTAGAATAGACTCTTTAGATATGGTGGTAAGCAGCTCTTCCAGGAGAAGGATGCTCCAAAATCAAACCATTGTTCTCTAGTCTTGGGTAGTGCCATAGCCTCTGTACCTTGGTCTTCCACTGTCTTGGGATAGAGTTCTCTTGCTTGAGGGTACACTCGGGCACACTAATCTATCTAATTTCCCTTCTTGTTTTGTTAATGTTTTTATAGTTTATATAGGAAATATTTTTAATGCCGTTACTGTTCTTAAAATGTTTTATTTTCCGTGTTTCCTTTCCTCACTGGGCTATTTTCCATGTTGGAGCCCCTGGGCTTATAGCATCCTGCTTTTCCAACTAGGGTTGTAGCTTAGCAAATAATAATAATAATAATAATAATAATAATAATAATAATAATAATAATAATGAACTAGCCTGTTCATAGCGCATAATTTAATACGTATTCCCTATAGGTATAATAGACCATTCATCAAGAATCTACTGTATATTTCCAGTAAAAGCTGAGATTAAACGGAAACATGATTAATATTTTAACTACAAGAATTTCTTAATTGGGGATTTGATGAAGTCTTTCATGTGACTATAACATTTAAACAATAATAATAATAATAATAATAATAATAATAATAATAATAATAATAATAATAATAATAATAATAATAATAATGAAGGTAATGATGATATTAATTACGCAAACTGACAGATGAATGTAGAATTAAAAGGTAAAAGTAATATTTGTTTTAAGGTTCAAACAATTATTTGTGTTTATCCAGCGCAACAAATACTATAACGTTCTCTTGCATACTTGATTTTACGGCAACAAATACATAAGGTTCTCTTGCATACTTGATTTTACTGCATAATTACCAAGTAAGGGAAAATACCAGAAATTCTATTAGCTTGCATCAGAATATATAATAATAAAAATATCATTATGGGAATCCTACCTCCACTTGTATACAAGGAAAAAGTCACCATTAATCATTCCCGGGCGTTCCCGTTATCCTTGTGCTTGATGGAACTTATCATCATGAATCATTCATTTTATTTTCCCAGAATTTTCCCTTGCTTCCTGCTCCCAAATTGGATTTTACCGAGATATCATCCTAATCGGGTAGTTGAATCAGTAGAACTTCAAAAGTTCAAAGTTGCAGGTAATGTTTTTATGTTGAACAGGCTGACATAAGTCTTTTTACAGTTTATTTATGACATATCGGTTTTGACGTTGTTACTGTTTGTAGAATGATTTATTATTAATTTGTTCTCATCATTTATTTATTTCCTTATTTCCTTTCCTCACTGGGCTATTTTTCCCTGATTGAGCCTGTGGACTTATAGCATTTTGCTTTTCCAACTAGGGTTGTACCTTGGCTAGTAATAATAATAATAATATTAATAACTTGGTCTGGCCATATTCAGCAGATTAATTTAAAGAAAATGGTTTAGATTTGAAAACTCTGAATGAAACAATCATATACGTTATTCTGAGTGAAGTTTTGCATATTTTAGCCGAATAAATAGGGCCATAAGTAATAAAAATATATCTAAGTAAAATGCAATCATCGTCCCTCAATATGAAGTATGTTGAATTTTGCTGAAAAAGACTACTTTTATGAGTTATTCTGTCGAATGTTCGATGTAGAAAAGTCTACATCTTTACCATCGTAGCTAATTGGTACAACAAAACCTAAATTCGACAGGTATAAGTACATAAGAATTGCCATTGTCTTTTATCTTTCTTCGTTGCCTGGACCAGGTTCGATTGCTGGCCGGTCAGAAGCTATTGTCTTTGAGTGATTTCACCTGGGGCTCTGATCTCTAGGTCTTTAAGAGAATCCAGACATTAATATATTAAAAATATATGGCTTATTTGAATATGAAAAACACTTCTAAATGGGGAAAATTTATCATATAAAACTGTCTGTTAAAGAAATGTAAAAGACCAGGGTTGATTACAATATGAATTCACGGAAAAAAAAAAATCACTGTTGAACCAATGACGGTATTACCCAAGAATTTCTATGAGAAATTCTGTATTTTTCCTTTGATATAACTGTCTTTATTCAAAGATTCAACATTTACGTCGAGCAGACCTCACTCTTGTCAGTACTACATCTTTTGTCCATGTTTGCAGTATCTAACACCTTCGAAGTGAATAATGAGCTAATGAACATGAACTTTAATTCCACCCCTTGTTAATCTGTATATACGATAGAATATAAAAGATTAAAAAGTGGATATCTGGAAAAAAATTTGAAGGGAAACAAGTGATCACTTTTCATTTGCGTAATTTATCTTACACATGCATTCATACTGCATGATCAGTACTGAATGCACTCACGTCTCTTCTCCAATATATATTAGCAATATTTACTAAATTTACTTGAGTTTCATTTTCATTCGATTAAAAGTCATGCATTACATATTATAAATAGCTTATTTTATTTATAAAAACTCTATCTTTTGTAGTAGAGTAAGTATTTTTGTATATGTTTATGCGTGTACTTGGTATAATCTTAGCCAAAGAACATTATAATCTCTTCATAAAGCAATTTTGTGTTCAGGAATGAATGAAAAGTATTTATTACAAAAATAGTGTACAATATTAGATTATTTATGAAACTATAATTAAGGATTATAATATTTTTGTCAAGCGATTGATGTTACCTCTTAAGCATTGTGCTAAGAAGGGACACATTAAACAACCTTCTATATTACCTGAAAACGAGAAGGAAATCAAAGAAAAGGCAGTAACCCATTATTTTTTCTTATTCTATCTCTACGTAAGAAGTAGTTATAGGCATTAAAGTATGGGAACCTCAAATACAATTTAAAGATTCCAGAAACTGGAGGAAAGTTGAGTGTATTACTCGTTATCAGTAAATACGGAAAAGAATAGGTATTTCTATACATCATAAATGAACAGTTCAGTAATTTTCGCTTTCCGTCTTAATTTACTTTTCCTATTGCTAAAAAAAAAAGTCATTGAGTTGCTGAAACGCAATTAATATCATGGTCGATTACTTTTATCAAGACATCTTTTAGAGAAGAAAGAAATAAAGAAAAAATACATATACTCTGAAAAAGAACCGTACTTCATAATTCTCAGTCATTTTAGATAACTATTGATATAAAAATGAAAACTCGTTCCCATGGGGACCATTTATTTAGTCTAAGGGGGGGGGGGGTATGATTGATGGCTTATGTGTCACATTACATTAAAACGTTAAATCCAACCGGTTTCTTTTGCTGCTAATCTACTTATCTTTTCTTCTTTATATTAGTTTCTCTCTCTCTCTCTCTCTCTCTCTCTCTCTCTCTCTCTCTCTCTCTCTCTCTCTCTCTCTCTCTCTCTCTCTCTCTCTCTCTATTACAAGATAATATGACCGTGTGAACAATAAGTATGTAAAATCAAAGGAATTAATTTAAGGAGAATAGGTATTCATATGGTTCTTCTTTTAAAATCAATGACTCTATTACTATATCGATAATATTTATTCAAGTTCAAAATAAAACGGTAAGTAGCTTTGAATAATGTGGAAATGTAAAATGTTTTTTAGCGTTCGGAGAAATATGCTATACATATTACAAGTAACTGAAGATGCCATATTTTTCAAAAATATCTAAAAAATTAGGATTCTGCTTATTTTGTATGTACAAGCAGGATTTTTATGCAATCTTTTTTTTTTCTTTTTTTGGAATGTCACTGCTGACAACTATTATTGCTGCGAAGAAAATGCGAAAACCTTTTCCGGTTGTAGATAATCAAAGCCTATTGTTCAAAATAAGTTATATAGTTAAATTGGCTTGCAAAACAGACCTTGGAAAGATCTATCATGATCAGCAAAATTGCAAGAGGCTTGATGAAAAGTGGCCTCCTTAAAGCATCCACATCAAAAGCTAACATGATTTATCGTTGTCATTTCGTTTGATAGATGTGATGCATGACATGTCTCCCCACGTCAAGACGAATATTTCATAATATATTCAAGTGCAACTCTCTCTCTCTCTCTCTCTCTCTCTCTCTCTCTCTCTCTCTCTCTCTCTCTCTCTCTCTCTCTCTCTCTCTCTCTCTCTCTTTATGATACACAACACAAATATATATATATATATATATATATATATATATATATATATATATATATATATATATATATATATATATATATATATACAAATGTGTGTGTGTATGTATATATATACATAAACATATACATATAAATACATACATACACACACACATATATATATATAAATATATATATATATATATATATATATATATATATATATATATATATATATTTCGGCTTTAAACCACACACAAAAATACATACTATTAATGAAAGCAAATTTCACCATTTCTCTCTCTCTCTCTCTCTCTCTCTCTCTCTCTCTCTCCTCTCTCTCTCTCTCTCTCTCTCTCTCTCCCTGTGTATGTGTGTATGTGTGCGTGTTTACGCCTTTCTTACATATTTTTTTCCAGTAGATTGCGACCATTTAATCAAATTCTGAATTCCAGTGGATATATATTCCCAAGATAGAATTCGGTATTAAATCCCATTGTGGTTGATATTTACATTGATTGAAATCACGAGTGTTATTGATATATATTCATCATAAAAATAACCACGTGTTGAAAACTCATAATTCAGCTATCATGGTGGAGATGGGTTTATTTCAAGTCTATGAACAGATTCCTAAATTCGAGAGGAATATGTACGGTGAATTGTCATAAACTTATATCTCTCTTGATGGCTCAGTTGGTGGAGTCCTTGCAGGCATGATTTTTGACTGATTAGGCAGTGGTTCGAATCTCTGCCCGGCCAGAAGCTATTACCATAAAATGAATTCCAGTGGATATATATTCCCAAGCTAGAATTCGGTATTAAATGCTATTGTGGTTGATATTTACATCGATTGAAATCACGAGTGTTGATATATATTCATCATAAAAATAACCACGTGTTGAAAACTCACAATTCAGCTATCATGGTAGAGATGGGTTTATTTAAAGTCTATGAACAGATTCCTGAATTCGACAGGAATATGTACGGTGACTTGTCCTAAATCTATATCTCTCTTGAAATCTCAGTAGGTAGAGTCCTCGCAGGCATGGTTTTCGGCTGAATAGGCAAGGGTTCGAATTTCTGCCTGGCCAGAAGCTATTACTATAAAATGAATTCCAGTGGATATATATTCCTAAGATAGAATTCGGTATTAAATGCCATTTTGATTGATATTTACATTATATATATATATATATATATATATATATATGTATATATATATATATATATATATATATATATATATATATATATATATATATATATATATGTATGTGTGTGTGCGTGTGTGTGTGTGTGCGTGTGTGTGTGTGTGTGTAAATATTACCCACGAATGGCATTTAATACCGATTTCTATCTTAGGAATATATATCCACTTGGAATTCATTTTATGGTAACAGCTTTTGGCCGGGTAGAGATTCGAACCCCTACCTATTCGGCCGGAAACCATGCCTTCGAGGACTTTACCAACTGAGCCATCAAGAGAGATATACGTTTATGACAAGTCCCCGTACATATTCCTGTCGAATTCACGAATCTGTTCATTGACTTGAAATAAACCCATCTCCACCATGATAGCTGAATTGTGAGTTTGCAACCAGTGGTTATTTCATGATGAATATATATCACTAACACATAGTGGAGATTGATTTATATATATATATATATATATATATATATATATATATATACACATACTTACATACATATATATATCTATATATATGCATATATATATGTATATATATATGTATATATATATATATATATATATATATATATATATATCATTTTGAAAAGCTAAAAATTCGGAATAGTTGAATCATTCATTTTTTTTACCTATTCTTAATTCCAATCTGCAAGTTTCATGAAGAAAATTAGACAACTGAAAATAATGACACCCACAGAATTCCATTATAACTTAGGTTCTCTCCACTTCACGTGAAGAAGTTTTTGTAAGATGAAAGACAAATGAAGTTAGAGGTAGTGGGGCGCATAATAATCATGGTTCTCTTCCTCTATATTCGTAAGTATGTGTACTAAATTTATAATATTCTTATGAATAACAGATGTATTTTTTTGGTCTCTTCATACTTTTTTTTTGATTAACCTTTCTGTAAAAAAAATAATCCATGGTGAGTGACATTACTTATATAAAATCAACACACATACACGCACATACACACACACACACACACATATATATATATATATATATATATATATATATATATATAGATAGATAGATAGATATTTAAATTTAAATATATATATATATATATATATATATATATATATATATATATATATATATATATATATGTGTGTGTGTGTGTGTGTGTGTGTGTGTGTTTTTTGTGTGTGTGTATGTGTGTGTTTGTTCGTATTAGCCTTCAAGAAAACAAATATTTCTTTAAAAATTAAACATTTTCAATGTAAAAAATCAAATAATTCCACATTTTACATATTAGGGCTCCGTAATACTAGTGCTGCTAACCCTAGTACCCCAAATGAAGATTGATGCCATTTACTTCATAATAGATTGTAACAACCAATACGTACTTTGAACATTATGGAACAATTTTGAGACGAGTTCTTCAGCAATCAGTATTGCCAAAACAGTGGTCGATAGATAATTCACTATCAGGCTATAGCATATGACAAATAAGATATAAATCATTACGATGATCATATAGATTTATGATAAAATGTTTCAAAGTTTTGTTAAAATTGTTATATCAAACTATTTTTATATAAGATAATTCACTACGGGTCAACATTTTCCATGTAACAATAATAATTCTTATCAAACCATGTCAATAAGATAATTGTACAAAGTTTTTCACTATCACAATAGACACCATTGAGATTTCAAGATTCTTCCATGGTGTGCAGGCCTACATCACATTATATTGCCAAAAATAAAAGGCAATTCTTACTTCGGGAACATATCTTAAAAAATAAATAAATAAAAAGGCTCGTGTGTTATGTAGGATAATATTGTAAATATATTATTATCATCATCATTATTATTATTATTATTATTATTATTATTATTATTATTATTATTATTATTATTATTATTATTATTATTAGTTGGTAAGCTACATCTCTAGTTGGAAAAGCAGCATGCTATATGCCCAAGGGCTCCAACAGGGAAAAATATCCCAGTTAGGAAAGGAAATAGGAAATGAATAAAATATATATGAAAAGTAATGCATATGCAATAAAGCTATATCAAGACCAGTAAAATTGTTATAAAAGATATTCCATTTATAAACTATGAAGACAGACTCATTTTAACCTGTTTAACATAAAAAAAAAAAAATCTTTTCAAGTTTGAAATTGGAAGTTCCACAAATTCCACTGCCTGATTATGAAGGTCATACCACAGTCTGTAATAAGAGTTTCCGAATACTATGTAGTATTGAGCCGTATGATTGGGAAGGCAAG
>NC_090750.1:46231779-46251779 GCF_036898095.1 Palaemon carinicauda | reverse complement strand
TATATATATTTATATATATATATATACACATATATATACATATTTATATACATATATATATTTATACATATACAGATGTGTATATATATATATATATATATATATATGTGTGTGTGTGTGTGTATGTGTATTATACATATAAATATATGTATATATGTATATATATATATATATATGTGTTTGTATGTGTATATATATACATATAAATATGTATATATATATATATATATATATATATATATATATATATATATATATGTGTGTGTGTGTGTATGTGTATATATATACATATAAATATGTATATATATATATATATATATATATATATATATATATATATATATATATATATATATATATAGGTAACAGGTTTGCCAGGATACCAGCCGCCCGCTAGAGAATTATGGGGTACGTTGACCTGCCAGATAGTGCTACATTGGATCCTTCTCTCTGGTAACGGTTCTTTCCCTTTGCCTACACATAAACAGAATAGTGTGGCTTATTCTTTACAGATTTTCCTCTCCCCTCATACACCTAATAACACTGAAATTACCTAAAAAATTTTCTTCACCCAAGGGGTAACTACTGCGATGTTATTGTTCAGGTGCCTATTTTCTTCTTGGTAAGGGTAGAAGAAAATATTTAACTTTGGTGAGCAGCTTTTCTAGGAAACTCACTCCAAAGTCAAACCATTGTTCTTCAGACTTGGGTAGTGCCATAGCCTATCTATCACGGTCTTCCACTGTCTTTGGTTAGAGTTCTCTTGCCTGAGGGTTCATTCCGGCACACTATTCTATTTTATTTCTCTTCCTCTTGTTTTGATAAAGTATTTACATGTTATATAAGAAATATTTATTCTAATGTTGTTACTGTTCTTGAATATTTTCGTTTTAGTTATTTCCTTTCATTACTGAAGTATTTTCCCTGTTGGGGCCCTGGGCTCATATTATCCTGCTTCTATAAATAGCAATAATAATAGAAAAATAATACATAAATATTTATATATATACATATATATATATACTGTATATATATGTATATATATGCCTGTATGTATATACAGTATATATATATATATATATATATATATATATATATATATATATATAATATGTGTGTGTGTGTGTGTGTGTCTGGTTATATATATATATATATATATATATATATATATATATATATATATATATATATTATATATGTGTATGTGTGTCTGGTTATATATATATATTTATATATATATATATACATATATATATATATATATATATATATATATATATATATGTGTATATATATACATACATACATACATATATATTCATTTGAATCAAGAGATTGGTAGATTTGTCATAGCTAAATAAAATCTAATTACTGTAAATGACAATAACTTTTAGACTAAATAAGTAGATAAATAATGTAATTTATCACATATTACGCCAACGATGAATAAAGTTGTTATCCAAAGTGAAGTGAAAGGAATCTCCCATCTCTAGTTCTTGCTATTCGTGGAACACAAATGAAATCCCCTTCGAATCCTCGTTCCCTTTGGGGTTTCATGTCTCTCTGGCAGAATCCATCCAAAAGTTATCGGTATAGAATTTCACCCTGCGTAGAAAATAAACGAGAGAGAGAGAGAGAGAGAGAGAGAGAGAGAGAGAGAGAGAGAGAGAGAGAGAGAGAGAGAGAGAGAGAGAGATGTAATCTATATAGCGACCCTTGCTTTGGGCCCTTATGCCAGTTTTGTCATAATTTATACTATAAGAAAAGATAGATAATAAGTAAAAAGCCTAAAAAAATTGGTCTTTTGTAAGTTTTTTATGAAAGGAATGCTGATGTTTCCTTTCGTGGCATTTTTATTTAACCCTTTTATTTTGTAACAATGTGCCGCCGTGAAATTATATAAAATATTTCTTACCAAAAAGATAGATGCAAGTAATTTTGATTTGCATAATGTAATGCAAATTTCAAAAATAATTCATGATTTATACATTCAAAGTTAAACTCTAGACTTCCTTCACGTGTACAATATATTGTGTTATACCTTCAAGCTATTAAAGTGAGAGCCTACCAGTCCGGTAATGGCCTAATGATAAAATAGGATTATCTTATATATATATATATATATATATATATATATATATATATATATATATATATATATATATATATATATATATATATATATATATACTTTTAAAGCTGATTCTATGATAAATTAACTCGCTGATTCCAAATCTAACGTATGTCAGACGCAAAACCCTGAGCGTTTTGCGTAAAATGCAAAAATAAAAAATGGATGCCATTTGCCCTACCGAAAAAAATCGAGTTGGATATTACGGGAATATAATTACTTGTAATAGGTCGTTTCATTGAATTTTCAAGATGAAAAATCCTTTTCCGGGGTTATTTTTTTTTGCGATCGGAGTTGTTGTACATAACATTTATATGGTTACTATAACAATGTCCAAAATGTTAATCTATTATATCGAATGTCGTCCATATAAAAATATTAATTTTTTTTAATTTACTTTACCCATCTATTTTCAACGTTGATTAGGGTCTTATATTTGTATATGAAGACGATAGTTGTTTGTTTGGAACATTTTAAGTCCCTGTTCTTTATTTTTTTTTATGATTTTTTTCTTCAGAAATGCTGAAATAAATCACATAATTGTACATGCTATTCATAGTTAGGCATTTCAGATCTAGATTTCCCAAGATGGCCGGAGCTGAAAAGATACCAAGAGATCCATTTTGAGTAGTTAATAATTTTTTCTTGTTATTCAAGATTACTAAATATAATGTTACAATAAAAGGTGTAGAAGTACAACACAGTATGCAATCACAAGGAGGAAACACATTTGCATAAAAGCAGATGTTGCTGACTGAAACAAAATCCAACAAGCGTTATCAACCTACATAGACATCTTCGATGATGAAGCTCATCCTACCAGCGGCATAATTGATATATATTTTGGATGGATCATTGATTATCCTGACTTGAATGCCCATGATGCAGTTCAGTTGGGGCGATTGTACAGTCGCGGTATGAAAGTGAATGGCCAGAAGATTCTCACAAAAAGCTGCAACCAATAGTCAAAACTATGACATCTCTAACCAAGCCAAAAACACGAGCTGGAAATGAACTCCACACAATTGACAAAGAATTCATTTATGCTCGTGTCATTGGAATAATGGCATCGTCAAATGAAAATGTATCTCAAGATTTTTTTTTTCGCTCATGAATTGGCTCCTCATCCAACATACCTCTTCAACGAGAATGGAGAGATGTGATTAACAGCAAAATCTGTTCCGAAGAACAAACACGAAGTTGAGGATGGGAAACGCACAATTGAGTCTCCAGTAGTAGTTATCAATGATGGCTGTGCCAGTCTATGGATTTTCCATTGGCCTGCACACCCAGCCAAAGTGTCAGCTCATGTCGATGTTGCTGTTACCAGTGTCATAAATCATCTTGATTTGATGGATGGGCTTCATGCTTTATTCGATCGGTACAACTCCATGTGTGCTAAATCAGTACGATGTACACTAAGGTCAAAGTTCTCAACCTGATGAATTGCCAGTGCAAATCAAGTGGTAAAACAGCTCTTTGTTCCTGCCCTAAGTATTTACTTGCTTGCTCTAACTTCTGCAAATGTAGGAGACAGGCAACTTGTGATAACCCTATGAAAGATATCACGGATAACAGCTGTGAAAGGGACTGAATAAGTATCAAGAGCTACTTTTAAAAAGAATTAGAATGTGTCAGCACTATGTACTCTTTAGTAATTAGTAGTAAATGTGAAATTAAATAGTTAGAGCATTTTTGTTATAAATATATGGCATTTGTTTTTTGTGTAAAAAATTTAGGTAGCCAAACACTATTAATACATAGAACATTATCCTGTATCTGGTAAACACAAGCCTTAATATGAAATATGTGTGAGGCATCAAAAAGAGGAACAAACTTCATAGTCTTGTAGTCACCTGACGCATCAAATGCATTTTCTTGAGCATCATTTTGGTAACCATGGGGATTTTAAGTACAACAACCTCTCAGATCGCAAAAAATAACCCCAAAAATATATTTCTCACCTCAATATAAAATAAAAAGACCTATTACACATAAATATTGTCCCATAGATATCAAGACTTTGATTTTTCAGTAAGGGCCACTGGCATCCATTTAGATTTTTTGCATTTTACGTGAAACGTGGAAGGTTTAGCGCCTGGCACCCACCAGTATTGGATTAAGTGTGTCAATTTGCACTGGAATTAAATTCAAAAGGTTGTATATATATATATATATATACATATACATATATATACATATATATATATGTGTATATATATATAAATATATATACATAAATGTATATGTATATATATATATATGTCTATATATATATATATATATATATATATATATATTTATATATATATATATATATATAAATATATATCAATATATATATATATATAAATATATATAGATATACATATAAATATATATATATATATACATATATATATACACATATATATATATACATATACATATATATATATATATATATATATATATATATATATACCTATATATATATATATATATATACATATACCTATCTATCTGTATATATATATATATATATATATATATATATATATATATATATATAATTATATATAATATATATATATATGTGTATATATATACTGTATGTATATATATATATATATATATATATAGAGAGAGAGAGAGAGAGAGAGAGAGAGAGAGAGAGAGAGAGAGATACATATAATATATATATATATATATATATATTTAAATTTTACTTATTAATCTTACCAGGATTGCTAGGCTAATTATAACATGAAAGATATTCATAAATATAGTTTAAAAAGGTGTTTTTTATCAAAATATTTGTGACACGTATATAAGTTTTATTATGTGCAATTTATTTTCATTCAAGTATTAAAAGGATTTCCTGAAATTAGACCAATTAAATAAGGTTAATTAAAAGGTGTTTTTTTATCAGAATATTTGTGACACGTATATAAGTTTTATTATGTGGAATTTATCTTCATTTAAGTATTAAAAGGATTTCCTAAAATTAGACCAATTAAATAAGGTTAATTAAACCAGTAAGAAAAATACATCGATCCTAATAATTCTTATGAATATCCAGAAATTATATATATATATATATATATATATATATATATATATATATATATATATATATATATATATATATATATATATATATAGAATGCGGCATAGAATGTCCTGCCGTCTTATTATTCAAAAGTTAGTTAATTTATATGTAATATACTTGCATTATTCATAATCATATAAATTCATCACTTTATGAGTGTCTGGTTAAATTATGTAAAGATACTAAAGCTTGGTTTCAAAGCCATAATTATATCAATAATATTTACTGAGAAAATTATTAAATTATATTTCCATCATTAATTGGCAAATCAATAATGAAATATGTTAAACACAAAGTATATGAAACTTTCTCAAAGGAAAATTTAAACTGAATTACAGTATTTATCATACAATTGAAGGGACCCTTAATCTGTTCATATGCTAATTAATCCCATAGAAATGGCCGTATTCTGACAGCAGGGAGCTTGAATAGGGGTTTCCTGGACAATATTCCAGAAGGCTATCGACACTAGACATTCAAGATATTAGCGAATAGCATATTATTTGTATTTATGATTAAATTCAATATAAAGTGCATAAATATATTACTCATACACAGATTAATCTTTTTGAAAACAATTATCTTTCATTGAATAAACATACTTCCAACGTTGATTAGGGTCTTATATTTGTATATGAAGACGATAGGAATGCTATAGCAATGTTAAATGGGTGGAAAAAATGTGTAAAGGTGATCCCATGAAAGTTGAAAGGATATATGAAAAGTGGTGAAGTTGATGGTTTAGGATGACATTGAGAAAATAAAATCAAATAATAACAAGATGATAAAATTACAATTTTGATTACAATAACGAAACGGATATGAAGTTGGGAAAAGCCATGTCATAAAAGATAAGAAATGTAGGTAAGTAAGGAATTTGCGGAGAATATGAAATTGTTGTACTTGAAAGTGAATGCAGGGAAAACAATTATTGAGGACAGATAATATTTATAAAACGGTTCATTTGCTGCAAGGGGTTTAATATTTCGAGTGATTTATTTTTTGGTGTTAATTTTTTGAATTACTGTTAAATTTTTAAATAATATATTTATTTTTGTAAAGTGTGTAGTACTTTAATCAGCAATATTTCTTCTCATTGCTTTGCTCCTATTCCCTGAATATGAACTGGAGAAATAGGTTGGATTAGAATAGTTCATATTAATAATCATATAGTTTTGTTTTGAGCTATGTAAGAGACCCTTGGATACTCAGTGTTCATATATATTGCCATCTGGGAGTGGCGTAATATTCTCATATCTCGGGCATTATTTTTCAAGTGTAACAGACTTGTGTAAAGTAATCAGGTGGGTTTTGTAGCTCGGAAATGATTTCAATTCTCCAGCCATAATTTATATACATTTATATATATATATATATATATATATATATATATATATATATATATGTATGTATATATGTGTGTGTCTGTGGATGTATATATATATATATATATATGTATATATATATATATATATATATATATATATATATATACTGTATATATACATGAATATATATATACATATATATATATATATATAATATATATATATATATATATATATATATATATATACTGTATATATACATAAATATATATATACATATATATATATATATATATATATATATGTATATTTATATATATATATATATATATATATATATATATATATATATATATATATATATGTATATATATATATATATATATATATATATATATATATATATATATATATGTATGTATGTAAGTAAGTATGTATATATGTATATATCTATATGTATAAATATTTATATATATATATATATATATAGATAGATAGATAGATATATACAGTATATATATTTTTCTAAGTATACTTTTTCTTCTTATATTCAGGTCATTATCTATTTCCCGAGGATATTACCAACAGGTTAGCTAAATGGGTTTCTGGATAATGCATTAGGTCTGGCTTTTCTTTATATTAAAGTAAATACCTTCTTAATATTCTGCACTATTACCCTATGCATAAAAATTAAATTCAAAGCTTCTGTCAACTAACTTTTATTTGAGTAAAAACAAGTAAAATTCAATCCATTTTTTTTAGATATACAATTCAAAATAATGGTCACTGATGAGTTCTCGTGATACAGGATGACTATAAGTAAAAGAAATAGTAAAAAGGAAAACTTAACCAACTTACCATTCACGGCGTCAAAGACGACTTTTGAACAATATTATACGTATAATATGCTTTACATTCGTGGAGGGCCTTAGATACATATGGAATTATCATATTGGTATTTTGACCCTACATATGTACTATATAAAATTCCTTTGAATCACTTAATTTTTTACTTCTCTCGCTGGCAGAAAATGGCATTTTTGCTTTAATATAATGAATATTTTAATCTCAAGATTAAATCTCAAGAGTAAAAATTATTTGTTCAAGGTTTGGCCAAGTTTCTTCAGTTTCAAGTGACAAATAAGCCTCATTGGTAATTCATATTATCTCGAACATGGTAAATCAGCATAAAAAAAATGCTTTGTTACTTATAAGGGGTTTTTTTTCTTTCTTTCTTTTTTTTTTTTTTTTTACTCATGCCTCGTGGATTCTACTTTACACTGCTAATTTACATTGCTTTAATTTAATTCCACGCCTTTCTTTTAAAATATATATGTATATATTTTTTATAAATTTACTTACCTCCATACTTTTAATCTTTTTATCCTCATAACACCTAGACGTGTCATATATTTGAGATAATTCTTTGAATCAATTTATGTTGTTAAGTAGATAGGCGTGTAGTAAGATTTATATTTGTATCAAATTTTACTATTTTCACAGCATCTAATAATAAACTGAAGTCAATGTTTGCAATAACCAACAATATGATTAAAGTTTCTTAAGCAATCAATATTTAAAAGTAGATGATACTTCATAATTTTTCTAACCAATATTTAAAAAAAAAAAGAAAAAAATAATATTGATTTTCTGTATTATAAACGAAGGTAATAAAACTACATTACCTTTCAGAATATATAAATCTTTATTCAAAATGTTTCTTTAGATCATTATGCAGATAAATAGAATAGATCCTAATATCTTATTTTCTTCACAAATGCGAATACTTATGTTGTCACTTAATATTAACAGCACGATCAAAATATATAATCAAATTATAATCGAGTTTGGATGAGATGCAATGACATTTACTACTTGAACCAGTTTCCTCTGCCTGCATGATGATGCTATCGCAAAGCAAACTTGAAAATGAAGTTCTGACTCAGTTCGTCAAACTCTCTTCAAACTTTTGGCGAAGGAGTTTGTGTTTGCTCTGTCTCTGGTCCTTAATTAAGGGTTACTTTGAGAAGTATCTTATTCGAAAGGAGTCATACAATATGTAAGGAATGAAATATTATTCTTAAAAATAACAATATATATATGTGTGTATATATATATATATATATATATATATATATATATATGTATATATATATATATGTATGTATGTATGTATATATATATATATATATATATATATGTATATAGATGCAGATATATATTTATATATATATATATGTATATATATATATATATATGTATATAGATGCAGATATATATATATATATATATATATATATATATATATATGTATATGTATATATACAGAGAGAGAGAGAGAGAGAGAGAGAGAGAGAGAGAGAGAGAGAGAGAGAGAGAGAGAGAGAGAGAGATAATCGTACATACTGGCAATAAGTGAATATAAATACATTAAATCACATAAAACAAGGCTGAAAATTTTGAACTAATAACTAGAAATTTTCTGTTGAATATTTTCACCCATTAAAAATTGTAAAAAGGATATAAATTGGTATTCGTTTGATTACCATTAAGAAAACATTTCTAACTGAGAAATGAGTTATCAATAAACATAGCTAACTGCTGTTCAACTTCTGTGCCTTCTAATAGCCAAAAAATGAGGCAATTTTATAACAAGCATTCAATCGAACAGAGTAAGGTAAAAAATATTATATCGTAAAAAGAACAGTAATTATAATGAAATACAGTGATCTTTTTAACATCCCTTAAAAAAAGAGGTCTGTTTTCAGCCACATTCATGTGTTTTTTTTTTTTTTTTTTTTTTTTTTTTTTTTTTTTTTTTTTTAATTTGTTCACTGTAAGTATACTGAATAAAATCGAATCGAATATCAACAAAATAACTTTTGATTATCAGCTTGTGGCATATCACTTTCTCATTACACGACTTGAGAAAAATCGAAACAATAAAGAATAATTCTTATCAATCTCAGTCAGCATGTGATAAGAAACATAATTCCCCAAAAAAGAAATAGAACGAGCTACCGTTTGAAGTACGAGAACGACGGACCGTATGCCACTCAAGTGGAAGACAGCTGACACTTCTCCGTGTCAGACGTGATGCCGTCTGTGAAGTAAAAGGGAAATTAAAAGCGGTGAAATAAACGTAGAGTAAATAGCGGAAAAGAGCGAAAGAGGCTCAGCTTTTTTATTATTATGGAACTACTTTCTTCTTTTCAGTCACACGTTTAAACGTATGTAAATTTTTAACATATAGGCCTATCTTCCTTCCCAAAAAACTAAAACGTGATTTGAAATCTTAAACGTTTATAATAATGTCAACAACGAAACTTAAACATCGGGCTTTAAGATTATTCACTGATCGAAAGGCGTTATAATCCACTCGTCATCTGGTGAATACAACAGTTATTGATTAATCTTAATCCTACAGTAAAGTTTAAATCTATTTCAAAGTAAAATTCTACATTTAGGTTCCACTTTACAAACTTACTTATAGTAGTGAAATACGTATGATACGTTTTTATATCTAGCTATGAATTGATAATATTAATAATAATGATAATAATAATAATAAACGGGAGAGGCACTTTACCAATCGCTTATGGTTCACACCAAGCATGGGCTTTATCACAATATGAAGACAATAGGGCCAACCAATGTTTGCCAGATTAAAGCGGGTGGCCATGGATCGTTTGGGTCCTGCTAAATGAACGTTCACTGGTATGGAAGATATGGACCTCAGCTAAAAGGCCTCTACCTCTTGGACGTTACCCCTACACATCGTCCTGAAGAAGGATGACTCCCTGCGTCCTTTTGTGAATTACAAAACTGCCATAACCAAGCCCTTCGGCACATACTTATCCAATTATCATCATTTTGGCCTTCATAATACAGGGACCATTTTTCAAGGCCTTGTGTATTTCTTCTTAGGGGACCTCCACTTCTCTGTATATTATGTGGATAACAAACTTGTGTTCTCTTCCTTCAAAGGGGAACACTTCCATCCCCTATACATCATTCTTGACCGTCTACAACTGAGGGGCCTTGTAGTCCAGCACGGCAAGTGTGCCTTTGGTGCCAATGGAGTGTTATTCTTACTGCACCTTATCACTCCTGAAGGTGTCCACCCCCTCCCTGAGAAAGTAAAAGCTATTCAGACCGTCACACTATTGTAAGAATTATTGTGCGGGATGAAATATTATCACCAAAAATTGTCAGCCATCACTACCACTCTTTCCCCCCTTAACGAGTCACTCAGGGGCAAACCAAAAATCTCTGAGTGGGATCCCCTTCTGAAGGCGTCTTTTTGCAATGCAAAGAAAGCTCTATCAACCCCTGCTTCTCTCACTTTTCCCATGCCACATTCCTTCTCCTCCTCTCCACCGATAACAGTGATTTCGCTGTTGATACAATACTCAGTCAATTAGGCAATAGCTCTCCATACACTTTGACTTTTTTCAGCAAAACAACGGTCCAAGGCAGAATGCAGCTACTATACCTTTAACTGAAAATAGCAGTCAATGAATTTGACTGTCCGCCAATCTCACCACTTCGTACATAGCCTGCCCATTCGCGATTCGCATGGACTACTTACCTCTGGTGCACACCATCACTGGACTATCCGATGCTTGAATCTCCCTTCAACGCCGATATCCCCCCACTGGGACTGAATACAACTGTACCCTTCAACACAGTCTTGGTAAAATGAATCCGGTAGCCGATGCCCTGTAAAGAAACACATTGGATGGCATTCACCCAGGATTTTTTTACACCTTGGATGAATACTAACGAAAAGATCCAGAGTACCAAGCCTGTAGGACATCCTGCATATCCCTCCTTTAGGAAGACATTACCCTCGATGACTACAATGTAACCTCGTCTATGAATTCAGGTATTTCAGTTAATCCAAGGATTCTCCGATCTATTGCACTGCTACTGAAGACGAAGTTCATTTGGCACACCATTACTAAGGATGTGCAGGAATGGCTCCACAGCTCTACATCTAACCAAACTTCAAAAGTACATTGACACACATATTAAGGAGCGGGCTTCTTTCCGTAACCTCAGCGTCGTGTTCCTCACATTTTTGTTGACTTAGTAAGTACTATACCCATATCACCATGATATTCTTACATTTTTAAGGTCACTAGCCTATCTACTCATTGGCCCAAAGCCATCCTCCTGCAAACTGCAACAATTGCCAGATGTATATCCACCTTACTCTCAAGTTGGATAGTGAGATTTGGTATCCCTGAGCATATTACTTCTGAGAGAGTACCATTATGACCTCTTAATTTTGGACATCATTAGTAAATCTGGGACTCACCCTACATCAGACCCCTACCTAAAACCATACAACAAACAGAATAATTGAATATTTTCCTTGCAGCTTCAAATCAGCTTTCATATCTCGTTGCAATGACTTCATCTGGTTTACTCATCTTCCATTGCTCCTGTTAGGAATAAAGGACCACTCCTAAGGACACTCTGTATTTTTCAGCAAATGAAATGGTTTAGGGTGACCTTTCAACTGTCACTACTTATTTTCTGTTATATCTATCCTCCTTCGTTAATCTCCAGAAGCTATGTTACTTTTGGGGGAAATTTACACCCTCCTGCCAGACTTTCAAGTCCGCAGCCAAGCAACACATACTGAAAGATTTAAACACCAAAACAAGTATTTGTACTAGTCAACACTTGCAAGCCCTTTACATGGGTACTCTCCTTGTTACTCGTTGCAAGCCAAATGCTTTCTTAATTAAGATCAGTGGTAAAGAAGACTGAGTCTCCATTGATCACCTAAAATTTGCGAACATCTTGTAACATGACTCTTCTAAAGTTAGCCTCTCCAGAGTAGGGCTCCAACTTCACTTGTATTTCTGTTTTATGGTGGGTAACCATGAAATGCTTGTGAATTTTGAACACGCTCTTCCATTGTAATGTGACGACTGCATTCTCTCTCTCTCTCTCTCTCTCTCTCTCTCTCTCTCTCTCTCTCTCTCTCTCTCTCTCTCTCTCTCTCTCTTTCTTTTCCTGTACTATGATATAAAAACCTGTTTAAGCTTGTCATAGCATGTTTCGTATTATTAAAGTATTTTTGTTATTGTTATCCTCAACTGTTTGTATATAAGCTTGTTATGTCACTCAAATACCCACCTGTTAAAACCTTAACGGATTACCACGACTTAGATCGTTGATAACATAAGTAACACTACAATGCGTTGAAAAACAACGAGAGCATTATAATTTCCTCCTATTTAAATACAATAGAAAAAACTAAAAGATAAAAAAAGGATTTAGAGATAACTAGTGGTCGAAATACTATGGTTCCCACACAAATATGTTGCTACTTTGCCAGAGGGCCCATCACACGGTCCACTGCACAAACAGAACGGCAGAGCCACCCGCAGAATGGTAACTGGAGCGTAGGGCCGAAAATACCAGTGGAATCACCGAGCTGTAAACTATATCAGCCTTTCCTCCCGTATGAAATATGTTTATTTTGATTTATTCATTCCGAAAAAAAAATATTATTTTCTCATTCTTTATGAAAATGAGCATAAATAAAATGACAAATAGGTAAATCATATCTTAATATAATTCAACTAGGTTTATATCTACTTGTAGAATAACTCGTATTTGTAAAAGATATATAAGATTTATCATATTTCTTTCACTACCTTTTGATAAAAAAGAATACATAACATGCTTGCTTACTTTTATAATGTCTGGCCCCTGCGGCCAGACACGGGCTATTGCAAAACTGCAGCCCCGTAGAGCGTAAAAATATGTTTTTGGATGTTTTTTGTGAGACTCTCTCTCTCTCTCTCTCTCTCTCTCTCTCTCTCTCTCTCTCTCTCTCTCTCTCTCTCTCTTTATATATATATAAATCTAAATATATATATATATATATATATATATATATATATATATATATATATATAGATAGATAGATAGATATAATAGATAGATAGATATATGTGTTTGAATTTTGTCCATTTTCCATAACTAGGCTAGTAACTGCAGATTGGTAATGGTGGGGGATTTCTTTCCGATGCTCAAAGCAAACCAAACTAGTATGGGTGCCCCTGACTAGTATACCTTTCCTGATTATTTTGATGCATAACATGTACATGCACACACTCTTATATATATGTATATATATATATATATATATATATATAGATATAGATATATATATAGATATTTGTGTATATATATAAACACACACACACACACACACATATATATATATATATATATATATATATATATATATATATATATATATATATACTGTATATATATATGTATATATATATATATATATATATATATATATATACGTATATATATATGATAACTAAAAGAATGTTTGGAAGATTGAAAGATTGAAAGACGTGCACGTGTTTAGGGGTATGGCTAACGGTATGTCTGATCATTTTTTGGTGGAAGGAAAATTAGTTGTAGCAAAAGAGTGGGGGAATAGAGTAGGTGGATGTAAAAGGGAGGTAGTGAGGGTTGAAGAGCTAATAAAACCGGGGGTAAAAAGTAAATATCAGGAAAGGTTGAAAATGGCATATGACGAGGTGAGAGTAAGAGAAACTGGTAATTCAGAGGAGGAGTGGAAGTTGGTAAAAGAAAATTTTGTTGGGATTGCAAGTGATGTATGTGGCAAGAAGGTTGTTGGAGGCAGCATGAGGAAGGGCAGTGAATGGTGGAATGAAGGAGTGAAGGTAAAAGTGGAAGAGAAAAAGAGGGCTTTTGAAGAATGGCTGCAGAGTAATAGTATAGAGAAGTATGAAAAATATAGAGAGAAAAATGTGGAAGTAAAGCGCAAGGTACGTGAGGCAAAGAGGGCAGCTGACCTGAGGTGGGTTCAGGGATTGGGTCAGTCATATGAAGAGAATAAGAAGAAGTTTTGGAAAGAAGTGAAGAGAGTAAGGAAGGCTGGCGCAAGAATTGAAGAGACAGTGAAAGATGGAAATGGAAGGTTGTTAAAAGGAGAGGAGGCAAGGAAAAGGTGGGCGGAATATTTTGAAAGTTTGCTGAATGTTGAGGATAATAGGGAGGCAGATATAATTGCTGTTCCAGGTGTTGAGGTGCCAGTGATGGGAGATGAGAATGAGAGAGAGATTACAATAGATGAAGTGAGGAGAGCACTAGATGAAACGAGAGTAGGAAAAGCATCTGGTATGGATGGTGTGAAAGCTGAGATGTTGAAGGAAGGGGGTGTGACTGTACTTGAATGGTTGGTGAGATTGTTTAATATGTGTTTTGTGTTGTCAATGGTACCAGTAGATTGGGTTTGTGCATGTATTGTACCACTATATAAGGGTAAGGGAGATGTTCATGAGTGTTGTAATTCAAGAGGTATTAGTTTGTTGAGTGTAGTTGGAAAAGTGTATGGTAGAGTATTGGTTAATAGGATTAAGGATGAAACAGAGAATGCAATCTTGGAAGTACAGGGTGGTTTTAGAAGAGGTAGGGGTTGTATGAATCAGATTTTTACAGTTAGGCAGATATGCGAGAAATATTTAGCAAAAGGTAAGGAGGTGTATGTTGCGTTTATGGATCTGGAGAAAGCATATGATAGAGTTGATAGGGAAGCAATGTGGAATGTGATGAGGTTATATGGAGTTGGTGGAAGGTTGTTGCAAGCAGTGAAAAGTTTCTACAAAGGTAGTAAAGCATGTGTTAGAATAGGAAATGAAGTGAGTGATTGGTTTCTGGTGAGAGTGGGGCTGAGACAGGGATGTGTGATGTCGCCGTGGTTGTTTAACTTGTATGTTGATGGAGTGGTGAGAGAGGTGAATGCTCGAGTGCTTGGACGAGGATTAAAACTGGTAGGCGAGAATGACCATGAATGGGAGGTAAATCAGTTGTTGTTTGCGGATGATACTGTACTGGTAGCAGACACAGAAGAGAAGCTTGACCGACTAGTGACAGAATTTGGAAAGGTGTGTGAGAGAAGGAAGTTGAGAGTTAATGTGGGTAAGAGTAAGGTTATGAGATGTACGAGAAGGGAAGGTGGTGCAAGGTTGAATGTCATGTTGAATGGAGAGTTACTTGAGGAGGTGGATCAGTTTAAGTACTTGGGGTCTATTGTTGCAGCAAATGGTGGAGTGGAAGCAGATGTACGTCAGAGAGTGAGTGAAGGTTGCAAAGTGTTGGGGGCAGTTAAGGGAGTAGTAAAAAATAGAGGGTTGGGCATGAATGTAAAGAGAGTTCTATATGAGAAAATGATTGTACCAACTGTGATGTATGGATCGGAGTTGTGGGGAATGAAAGTGATGGAGAGACAGAAATTGAATGTGTTTGAGATGAAGTGTCTAAGGAGTATGGCTGGTGTATCTCGAGTAGATAGGGTTAGGAACGAAGTGGTGAGGGAGAGAACGGGTGTAAGAAATGAGTTAGCGGCTAGAGTGGATATGAATGTGTTGAGGTGGTTTGGCCATGTTGAGAGAATGGAAAATGGTTGTCTGCTAAAGAAGGTGATGAATGCAAGAGTTGATGGGAGAAATACAAGAGGAAGGCCAAGGTTTGGGTAGATGGATGGTGTGAAGAAAGCTCTGGGTGATAGGAGGATAGATGTGAGAGAGGCAAGAGAGCGTGCTAGAAATAGGAATGAATGGTCAGCGATTGTGACGCAGTTCCAGTAGGCCCTGCTGCTTCCTCCGGTGCCTTAGATGACCGCGGAGGTAGCAGCAGTAGGGGAGTCAGCATTATGAAGCTTCATCTGTGGTGGAAATGTGGGAGGTTGGGCTGTGGCACCCTAGCAGTACCAGCTGAACTCGGTTGAGTCCCTGATTAGGCTGAAGGAACATAGAGAGTAGAGGTCCCCTTTTTGTTTTGTTTCATTGTTGGTGTCGGCTACCCCCCAAAATTGGGGGAAGTGCCTTGGTATATGGATGGATGGATATATATATATACACATATATATACATATATATATATACATATATATACATATATATATACATACATATCTATCTATATATATATATGTATATATATATATATATATATATATAAATATATATATGTGTGTGTGTGTGTGTGTGTGCATGTGTGTTTGTATGTGTATTATTGTTTCTGTGAGTGCAAAAGTATTTGTAACTAAAACTTGAATTTGAATATATAATGGATATATACTATTATGTTTATATTGTTTATTTTTCTCTAATATTTTGTACAGATAGAATTTCTCAAACTGAATCTTGTAAATTACATAAAAATATTAATGAATCTTCAAGTGAAATAGAGGCCTACCCTGATATTCACATCACCATATCACTATTACATGGCCGTATGTAAAAAAAAAAAAAAATAAGTTTTGTGGGCTTATAAGATAGAAATGAAAAACATGTAGTTTATTAAGTATATATGACATAAGGAACTCGAAAAAAAAAACTGTTACCTATTTACTGGTCGTTGTTATGGACCAGATCCAAGATGGCGGACAAGGGTCGTAAATTTTTAACTAACATGTTTTATATAGCTACTTTTTTTTCTTGTATGATTTTAATATTCCATTATAAAGTAAATCAGGAAATATTTGAATATTCAAGTGTTTGAAACATTCAAAATGGCTTTCAATATGGCTGCCTACCCTACCAAGTAACATTGATTTTTTCTCATTTTTAGCACATCTCTATTTTTTTGTTTTTTAGGTAAAATGGGCCTTTATACCTAGCTTCCCTATAAATGAGGCATGTGTATATGTGAACATACAACAGGCAATGCTTTTTTCAAAATATTCAGAATACATTGCACGTATGCAGATAGTAAAGTACAATTGAGATAATTAGAAAATATCCTGTAGAAAGTCTATATATCTGGAGGTAATTTTGAGAAAATGAATGACCAGAACTTTACCATGTTACCTTTCTGAAACAGTAGTATGTAGGGAGACATCTTTCATTAGAGAAGACAAAGTTTTGATAATGAAGCTGATGGGGAGTAATTGGTAGTAGCATGAAGAGGTAAAGGAGTGAGGAGCTCTTTTCAAGGGAACTAACGTACTCCTAAACAAAGGAAAAGGTTTTACAATAAAAGACTATGAGATATATTTGTTAGAAAGGTAAATATATATATGTATATATATATATATATATTTATATATATATATATATATATATATATATATATATATACTGTATAGTAAAGCATGTAAAGTTTCTTGTTGTTGAGTTTAAGAGACTATTGAACAATAGTAATTACTAATATTACCAACAGCCAAGCTACAACCATGTTTGGAAAAGCAAGATGCTATAAGCCCCAGAGTTCCAGCAAGAGAAAAAAATAGATCAGTGAAGAAAGGGAACAAAGAAATAGATGAACTTCAAAAGAAGTAATGTACATTCAAAATTAGATATTATATGAATAGTAGCAACATTAAAATAGATCTTTCATGAATGAAATGTGTAAAAAAAATAAAAATAAAAAAAACATGGAAAAAAGAAGAAAGAAAAGTGTACCCTATTGCAAGAGAGCTCTACCTCAAAGACAGCGGAAGACCATGGTACAGAGGTTAGGACACTACCCAATACTTGAAAACAACAGTTTGAAATTTAAGAGTACTTCTCCTAGCAGAGCTGCTTACCAAAGCTAAAGAGTCTCTTCTGCCCTTACCAAGAGGAAAATGGCCTCTGGAAAATTACCTCGCAGTAGTTAATCCCTTGATCGAAGAATAATTGTTTGGTAATCTCAGTGTTGTCAGGTGTATGAAGACATAGTTGTATGTAGAAAGAATAGGCCAGCTTTTCTAGTATATGTTTTGGAAAAGGAACAATTAGCCGTAACCAGCGATAGGAATCTAATGTAGTACTGTCTAGCCAGTTAAAAACCCAATAACTCTCACTTGGTAGTAAGTCATTGGGTGGTTGGTGCCCTGGCTAAGATACTACATATAAGTGGAGGAGTGGGAAAACTGAAATATAAACGAGATAGTTTCATTAAGAAGATGCCTACGAAAACTAACGAAAAAAAAAAAGTAATTTTAGTACAAGACTTATTTGAATAGTCACACGTTTCACCCTAATTCCATGAATCACTAAAAGACTATATTTTACCGTAGAAAATATGAATTGAAGTCTCTCTCTCTCTCTCTCTCTCTCTCTCTCTCTCTCTCTCTCTCTATGAATTTTTAGCAACTACTGATCATTCAGAAAAGATCTGGATTCCAGACTTTTCGCTGTTCAGTTTACATTACATGGCGTCGTATTGATCTGTTCATTAACAAAAGTCCTCTGAGTCTGGGAGTGCGAGTAGCTCTTTCAAGTTAAAAGAGGAATTGTTTATATTCACTTTGAAACGACAATTCCTTCTGAATAATTATTTGAGGTGGCCTAAACTTCATAAATCCTTTTTTTTAACATCCTTTGATTATATCCATTCAGGTGAGATTTTGAAATCTCACCTGTATTTTTCAGGGAAGTTTTATGTATCGATTCATACTAAAATTTCTCATATATATATATATATATATATATATATATATATATATATATATATATAGTATATATAATTATATATAATATATATATATATATATATATATATATTTATATATATACATATATATAATATTTATATACACATACATACATACATACATACATATATATGTATATATACATATATATCTTTACATATATGTATATATATATATATATATAATATATATATGTATATATAATATATATATAATATATATATATATACACAGTATATATATACATACATACATACATATATTATTTTGACTGAATCAATTCTTCCAGGATATTCAATAAATAATTCAAGAAATGCATATATGACAACGATTATTTTAAACATAACGTGTTGTATTAAAACGATAGAAATAACAGAGGCAAAAAACATCCGATGCGTCGATACTAAGTGCATTAATATGAGAGATTTAAAACTTTAAAACCTGGTATGTAAAGCATATAATTTATAATTGTCTATACGAACATTCAAAATTATTCATCTTGGAAGATTGCTTTTAAAACAAATCTTATACCCGCACTTCGTATAAAAGTATTCTGCCTCTAATGTATAAATAAAGTAATTTATTTGCGTAATCTGCACTTATATCATTTAATTTAATCAAGTATCTGTAAAAAAAGTGTTACTTTTTATTTATGTATCAAGTTTGGTTTCATTTATTTGATGAATATATTTGTTTTCACTTTACCTTGAATATGATAAAAGAATAAGAAAAATAAGTTTTAGATTTACTTTTAAAATATTTCCTAATTCGGTGGCAAATGTTTCCATATATGATTGGAAAAAATAGGTGTTTATGTGATTGTAACTGCATAGCAGACTAGCATATTTGCCCCCCACCCCGCCATAAAAGGGGGGGGGGGGATCCGTGTTAATTCAAGATATCCTCATTACCCAGAGTAATGAAGTAATATCGAAAATCTATTCGAGGGTAAAAAGG
>NC_090750.1:46199279-46206779 GCF_036898095.1 Palaemon carinicauda | reverse complement strand
AAAAATTATGTCTATGAAATTTTATTTTACCCCTAATAACATGAAAACGTTTACACATATCATATTAGGCAAAATACTTTAATCAAAGAAGAGAGCAGGCACACTGTAGAAGGGGTTATTCAACAACTGATGATATCCATGTAAATAACCAGCTAATGGTTAAATCAAGTGTATGACAAATCGCCTCGTTTGGCAATTATAGACTAAAGAGAAGGCTTTAGATTTTGGTAAAACTGCAGCCGTAATGACAGACCTCCAGGGACAAGTAATAGATGAATAATATTTTAGAACATTTAAAGATATCTATAGTAATGACGGATAATGAATCTCTCCTAAATTGTTCACAGCCTGATTAGAGTTCAGTATGGGAAAATGTAGGAATTAACATTAATGGGGGGAATACAATAACAACTTAAGATTTGCTGAAGACAATTCTGTTTAGTGAGTTACGGGAGGAATTGCAAATAATGATAGAATATTTGAATAAAAAAAAGCAGATATATTGGATTGACATGCAATATGAGTATAAATAAGATTATGTTCAATGAAAATACCAAGAAACAACAAATAAAGGTTATGGATAAACCTTTAAAGATTGATAATGGATATGCGCTCTTAGGATGTACAGCAAGTGTTTATCCAGTTCATGAAACGGACATCAATCAAAGAATAAGTAAGAGATATAAATCTTTTCGTAAACAGTATGAGGTTATGAAAAGTAAAAAGCCACTTTCTCTAATAAGACGAATAGTTAATCAGTTGGTCTTAAAAGCATTAACTCAAGTATCAGTAACTTGAAGAGATACGAAAGCCATAGAAAATAAGGTAGTTACAATTCAAAGTGTTATGGAAAGAATAATGATGGGAATAACACTTTAAAACAGAAAATGAGCAGCATGGATACGAGAACATACTAAAGTAGTGGTAGTTCAGTGCAGAAAAAATACCTCAAGAATGTCCTTCCACTTGCATCTCTTTATGGTTTTTCTGTGAAAGTCTACACACAAACTATTAGTTTTGCACCACACTTTTCATACACGCTCATACGTTGTAAGGATTTTTTTTATCTTATCCCTTGCTCTCCCATGCCCTGTTAATAAATTAAAATGTATAATTCTGATACCTCATGATCATTGTTGTTTCAATTTTTTGGACATTCTTGCTCACACTTCCTGTCATTCTAGCTCGATGTCCGTTTAATAATGTTTAGTTGTATTCAACTCGCCTCTCAGTTATCACATAACTGCACCTCGCACATTGGTAAAGCCGGGGTGAAAAGCTCCCTCTCGCCTTCCTCTCACTGCTCTGTCATACTGTTTGATGATGCTGCCTTCTAAACCTGACTCTCCTAACAATGACGCATACATGAAGCTGTCCCCCTTCACTGGTACAGAGGCATTTGCCTGGTTTCAGCATGTCAAAGTCCTATTTTGCATTAGGGATGTGACTTGCTCAAGCACCAAAGCAGACTCTGTTCTTCCGGTGATCCACTATGACAATTTCACAGAAAACTTAAATAGGTTTAATACTGACTGAACAACCCAATACCGTACGGTTCCTTCAAAACATACCTCTTGGAGCAGTACTCACCATTGCCAGCTGCCCATATATCCAAAATCTTTCGGCTCTCTTAGCAACCTTTGGGGAACCAAAAGACTTTGCTTGCCCTAAGGGAACCTACATGCACTGTCATCCTTGAGAATGATACCTTGCTCATGGAGGACCTAATGACCAAAGTCAATGCCCTTAAGAAAAGTCACTTCACCACCTTCAGAAACTCTATCAACGCCTCCTGACAAAGAGGAAAACTGCTTAATATCAACCAAAGCTGACGTTCATGCGGTAGGATACAGGCGCCCACCCTGTGACGTGCAGGAGTGGCAACAAAGCCTACCACCACCCAAATATGCCACCACTCACTTACACCCAAGCAACGACCTCTATAGCCTCTTACTGACACCCATCGGCCACAGTTATGTTACTAACACTTCAGATTCAAGGTTGCTGCAAAAGAATGTGCGAATCGTTGTCATGGGCTTAAAAAAGTGTCGGTGGCATCCCCTGCCACTAATCTTTTTTATTTTACATGATGCATGTATGATCACAGGCTTTTTCGTAGACATGGGTGCTTGCATATCTCATCTACCAAAGCCACTCTGCAAATTACGATGTAGTCTGTATAACCTGCTGATGTCCGCTTGATAGATGTTTCCGTCGCTTACGTCACAATCTTCAGTGCGCATTTTCTCTCCCATTCACACCTCCTGTTTGATGGTGCTTGCCGATGATAAGTCAACAGAGACTTATACTTATCCACACCTTCTCAGCCAACCCCTCCATCGTCGTTATCCATATCTGCACACACACAGATGGCTATGCCAACCTCCTCACAAAATACCTTGAATTCTTCCATCCAGAACATTGCCAAATGTCCACGGTTCCTGCCAAATATTGTATTTATCACCATTTTATCATTCAGTGTTTGCCAGATTCAGGTGTTTGGCACTGGATCGTTTGGCAGCCGCCAAACAAACATTCTCCTAAATGAAGAAATAGGCCTTTGCCTGCAGATCTCTAGCCCATGGTCGTCACCATACATATAGTCCTGAAGCATGTAACTCCCTCCAACCCTGTGGAGATTACAGGTGTTTGAACATGCAAACAGAACCGGTCGCACACAGCGAAAATTTCTCCATGCATGACCTCCTGAGGGAGTATTATGAGATGCCCATAAACACAGAAGACATCCCAAAGTCGGCCATTACCACTCCCTTCGGTACATACACCTTCAATTACTCATGTTTTGCTATTCAAAATGCCGGAGGCACTTTTCAATACCTTACGGATGCTACCTTAGGGGACCTCCCTTTCCGTGTTTGTAACGTGAACGACCTATTTATGTTTAATCTTCCAAAGATGATCACCTTAGTCAACTTCGTATTATGTTCGACCACCTACAACAGAACAGCTTTGTAGTCTGGTACAACAAGTGTGCCTTTGCTGCCAATGAAGTATCGTTCTTAAGGGCCCCGCACCACTCTTTAAGCACGCCACCCCCTCCCTGAGATTGTCGCAATCGTTCAGAACAATCCTGTGCCCTCGACCATAAAAGCACCTCATTAATTCGTGGGAATGATCTAGTATTATCACCTTTTCCTGACAGCCATTGCAGCCACTCTTGGCCCCCTCTGCACCTCCCTAAAGGGCAAGTCAAAAGACCTGAAGTCCGGTCCGCTTCAGGAAGCGTTCTTCTTCAACACAAAAAATTCACCATGAATTGGTGCTGCTTTCACTTTCCCGTGCCAAATGCACCTCTTCTTCTCTCCACCGTTGACAGCTTTGTCACTATTACTGCAGTACTCAAGCAGGTGGTCAATGGCTTGCCCCCCCCCCCCACCCTTTTATTGGTATTTTTTCAGTAGAAAAGAGTCCAAGGTGGCTTCTGGTTACTTTACCTATGATCACATATTGCTGGCGGTGTACTTGGCTGTCCATCACTTTCGCCACTTCTTAGAAGGTACGCTTTCAGTCATTTGCACGGACCAAATGCCTCTTGTGTAGGCATTTAATTACCATCCGACGCCTGGTCCGTCCATCAACGTTGATATTTCTTCGTCGTGCCTAAATACAATTGCAGGGTTTTAACATGTCCCTGGGAAAATGAATCCCATTGCCGACATTTCAGTCAAAAAACCCAATGGCCATTATTTACTTGTGATGAAATTACAATGCCTCATCAGAAGCCCGACGAAAAGATCTATAGTACAAAAAATGTAGGACATCATGCAAATCCCTCAAATGGAAAGACGTCGCCCTCGACGACTCCAAGGCCACCCTCCTTTTTTATGTCAGAATTGTAGACCAATACTTCCTCCCATGGGCTGTCAGGTGTTTTATCTCTTTCATGGCCTTTCACATCCCTCACACCAATTCAATGCACAGCTATAGAAGATAAAGTTAATTTGTTACGGCATTACTAAGGTTGCTAGGGACTGGGTCCTCAGAAGTACTTCATGCCAAACCTCAAAAGTAAATCAACACACGGATTTAGGAGTGGGCACCTTACCTATATCACAAAGACATCATTACCTGTTTATTGTCATTGACATTTCTGCTTGCTGGGTAAAGGCATTTCCATGGAAACGGCACCATCCGCCCCCTGTACATTTGCCTTACTCTCAGGGTGGAAAGACACTTACATCTTCAAATAAATCACCAAGAATAAAATCATTTAGGTTTTCGTTGTTTTCCCATTGGTGCTTCTTCATGTCCATTTTTTATGTTGCTTTTTATAAAAAAAAAATGTCTTCATGATTTTAAAAATATTTCTTTCAGTGAATTCTACAACCATGTTGCCTCTGTCATTCCTTGTTCCTACTAAAAATGTACACATACTTAATTCGGATTTTCCTCTCCTGGTTGCATCTACTTTAGTTTTGAAATCACCCAAAACCGATGTGAATTAAGTCTAAAGTTTTTTTCAAAGTTATTTGGAGATCTTCATGAAATAGTTTCTCTTTCTTCTTCTGTATTAGATGTTGTTGGTGCATACGTTTGAATGATCTGCAGTTTATAGTTATTATTTTTTTATAATTAACCTTACAATTCTACACAGTAATACAGCAATTTATATTTCTCTGTTACTTGCAAGATTTTCATTAACAAGAAAACTGAATATAAAGAATGGATTGATCATTCAGTTTAATTTATTTTCTAAATTTGTAAAACTTCGAAACCATTTTTTTTTATTTTTCTTAATTATCACTTGTTTAAACTTATTGATACCAATGCCTTTTTTCTGTAAGTGGGATTTCTTCATAATAAACATGAAGCAAGCTTAAATAAGAGACACAATCTTCAAGCAATATAAAACGAAAAACGAAATAGCAGGTGACATTTCATCGCTGGTGTTTGGTGGCTCGTTCAATGAGAAATCAGGTCACTTACCTTTTCATTCCCTTTCCTCCCCTAAAGAGTACACTCATCCCAATCGACTGTTAGGAATTGATATGACGTTCCCTACTGAAGTTCATTCTTAATTTTTACCATATGTCACTTTTACCATTTTTTTTTTTTTTTTTGAGACGGTCATGGTTAATAGAAGCAGAATATCTCTGTTATATAAAAGATAACAGTATAATAAATATTACAATTCCTCTAATTCTTTGTAAAATAATGACCGGTGCTATCTAAATATTGTATACAATTCATATGCAGAATTTTTAAATATTCGTCTTGTCAAATAACCTCATGTATTGTCATCATTCTGCCTTATAAAATAATGAACACATGTTCAAAAGTCTGGACGAGAAAAAAAGTATTGGAAAAAGAAAAATTATAAATATGCACAACAATTATTATTATTATTATTATTATTATTATTATTATTATTAATAATAATGATAATAATATAATTATTTTATAGTAATATTAATAATGATAACTGTAATAATATTAATGATAATAATAATAATAATTATTATTATTATTATTAATGCTATTATAATGAAATAATAATAATGATAATAATAATAATAATAATAATAATAATAATAATAATAATAATAATAATAATAATAATGAATTGCACATGGAGCCGTTATCTTTAGAGAAATGGCCCCTTACAAACGTGTATTCATAGATAAGTATCTGGTTCTTTGGTGATTTTCTTAACTGTGATGGAATTTTATGATTCAAAGAGTAATAGAGGACTGCCCGAGATAACTGATTCATGATATCATCTAATTTAAAATCAACCAGAGAGAAATTTTGTCCCAGAGATTTTAATTTCATTCACAACTTCACAATGGTAAGATTCCTTTTTATATTAAATCATTCTGAGTGTGATTGAGAGAGGTAAAGTTTTACTGCTATGGCATATTTTTGTATAATTAAGAAAAGCATAGAAAAGGCAGTGGATGTAGATTCGTTCACATATCTCAGCAAAATGAATGTTTTTTTTTTTTTTTTTTTACATAAATAATGCGATAAAATTCATTAATGAGAAGTACAACACACAAAATTCTTCATTAGCTTAATATGGCTGTTCATAATTTGAGGTTTATATCTCTATTTTAGCCTTTACTAGCAATGGTTGACTACTGCTATTATTGTTCAATTTGAATAGTTTTCCATTTCGTTACCGTTATACTATTCTTAACACTGACGTTTTTTTCAAGAATCATAGTATCCGAGATATTGTAGAACTATTCACTTTTGCTATAAACTGTATTATGTATAATTTAAATTATTTACAAGAAATCTAGTTTTCCCAAAGAAGCTGGAATACCATTTTTTCCAAGATGTATAACTCTTCATATGTAAAATCTAATAATTATCATCATGCTACCAACGGTGAATAAGAGTTTTTGCTGGTATGTCGAGTCTTGTACTCACGATAATGTTCAAGTTAAATCATCCCACAACTTACATTTGTATGGCATTTGTTCAGTTCAGAAGTAACGTGGAATGCATTCCTATGTTAATAGTTGTATGCTGATCGAACTCCCCAAGAGAGATTAGTTCACCACACTTTCAATTAGGCTCCAAAGGCACTAGAAGAGTTTGAAGATCCAGTATTGGTTTAAAAGCCCAAGGTAAAGACGACTGGTGGTATTTTTTTTTCTTTCTTTTTTTTCTAGCTTTTTAATCAATTCAGTTTTGTATTAACCATACGGGAATATTATGTATATATAGACCTTGAAAAGAGACAGGCGCTATATTACTTCCACATCGAGGTCGAAGAACAGCTGATCTTTAACTTCTCTATAAACGACGATTTTCCATTTACATCACTATGAGATTCTTTAAAAAAACTGACCCGGTTAAATAGCCTCGTTTTCATGATACATCGGGATAACGACATTTGAAAGTTTGCACAGTAAGCTGGAAAGAAGAAATTGTCTTGCTAGTAGTGCTATGATTATGAAGATTGACATAACCCGATTGCTAACAAAAACAATCATTTTTGTGGTTTGGCATTCAAAGGTTCTCACCATCCTTTAAAAATGGGTGTTCATTTATTTTATTATCAAATCTAATCATAATGACCCCATAACTCTTAGAATATGAATTTCTATTAAAAAAAAATCTGGTGTTAATGATCTTCATAATATTTTTTTTTTTAAATCATATTCTATGGCTGTTATCAGTGTTGCAATATATATGGCTTGAATAATAAATGTATTCAACATAGAAAGCTGTCCAAAATACATAAAAAAACATAGAGAATATCATATTATTAAATGAAATTAGCGTTAAGACTTACGATAAGTATAATCACTTACTTTCGTAAGAAATTTGGTTTATATAGATCACAAGATCAACTCTACGTCTAAGTAAAACCTTCATTACCATATTCTTGTCAAATGTAGCCTTAAATGTAATAATCTTTGCATGTATATATATATATATATATATATATATATATATATATATATATATATATATATTATATATATATGTATATATATATATATATATATATATATATATATATAT
>NC_090750.1:46179279-46194279 GCF_036898095.1 Palaemon carinicauda | reverse complement strand
ATTAGATAACTCCAATTAACCTCAAAAATATATTATTAGAAATAAAATTTTATCAAATGAAATTTAAATATTATTTCTCTACGTTGCTGTGCATTAAACTTATTATGTTAATTTCAGATTGAAAACTGGGAAAGGCTCTAAACAATAGTTACTAAAATAACTGGCACCAAATTAGAGGGGATATTTACATTGTCATTATCATTATCACTAGCTAAGGTACAACCCTAATTGGAAAAGCTGGATGCTCTAAACCCAAGGGCTATACCAAGGAGAAAATAGCTTGGGGTAGATATAAAATAAGGACATAAATAAACTTTATGAGAAGTAATAAACAATTGAAATTAAATATTTAAAGCTCAGTAATGAGGTTAAAGTTCATCTCTTATATATAAATTATTCTGAGGGATTTAAGTCAGCCGGTTCAAAATACAAGCATTCACTCCAAGTACAGATTTCTGAATTTCAGCTGACTCAACTGCCCGTTTAGAAACACCATTCCACAACCTGGTCACATCAGGAATTAAACTGTTAGAATGCTCTGTAATGTTGAGACATGATGGAGAAGGTTTAATGGGTATAAATAACAGTTACATAGTTCCTTGTACTCTTTGCATGATGGTACAGTCTAGGAAGATCTGAATGAAAAGGGTATTTAGAATTATGAAAAGTATTATGCAGCATGCATTAAGAGCTAACTGAACGACTATCCTAAAGATTAATATCTAAATCAGGAATAAGAAAGTTAATAAATCTCAATTTCTTGTCCATCAAATATAGATGCGATTCAGTACGTAAAGACCAAGCAGGAGAACAATACTAAAAAAAAAGAGCGAATGGAATGTTTAAAAAACCTTTTCAGAAAAGATTGATCACCAAAAATCTTAAATATCTTTCTCAATTAACGACATTTTTGTAGTTGGAAAATAAACCTACCGAATGCGCTTCTCAAAATAAATTTGCATTGTCAATGCCGAGATCTGGATGTTAAGTAGCTACCGTCCTCGACGTACAGTACTGCCAATCATGCTTCGAGTTTTATTAGTGTTAAACTTCATGTCCCATAATTTGCATCATGCACTAATTTTAGCTAGTTGTCTATTATTGGATTCAGCAACTGCGTATCTACATTCGGAACATGTGATTCAAGCAAATACGATAAGTTTGTTTTCAAGGCCAAACTACATAGCATGTGTGTATTGTACAAAAAGTAATGGGACTAGAAATTAACATTAATAGGGATTACTTTAGCAACTTAAGATTTGCAAATAACATAATTATATTTAGTGAATGGTGGAATGAAATGCAAAAGATGAGAGATTTGAATACAATACACAGAAATCTCGGACAAAAAATGTTCTATGAAAATGGAGAGCGAGAACAAATAAGGATTATGGATTAACCTTTAGAGATTGTTAATAAATATACGTACTAATAACAGACAACAAGTGTTTCCATGGCCTAGTACATAACACTAAAGGGAAAAAAAAGGCATGAGATTAAGAGCTTGTGGTAAATAAAGAGATTATGCGAAGTAAAATATAATTTTCTCAAAAAAAAAATATATATTTAATCATAAGTTACTACCTGTATTAACTTATGCATTATGAATTTAAGGCATTAGTAAAGCCTCAGAACATAAGCTTGTTACAACTCAAAGAGGAATGGAAAGAATAGTGATGGACAAAAGATATACAGAAAAATAGCAACATAGATATAAAGGGAAGCGCAAGTAGTGGGGTATTCTAACATCATGAGCGAAAAAGAAAAGGACATGGGCAGAAAATATAATGATAAAAAGAGATTATAGATGGACATTGCGAATTAAAGAATGTTCTTCTTAAAAATTTCAATAGAAACAGCATAGGAAGACGATAAATTAACAACCTAGGAGAATGAATTTCCGTGTAAAGACTGGTAGAAAAAATACACTTTATAGTCTATATGCTATATACAACTAGTTCCATCATTTCTTTTGATTGAACCTAAAAAATCTTTATATCAGAATAGAGCAACTGTTTTTGATGCATTAAATGTTTATTTAACTAAAATAGAAATAAAGAGTAAAAACACAGATCATAAATTCATGATTGTAAAATTTTTATTTGATACATAAACAGTTAAATCTTTCTTGTGCTGTAAGAAATAGTATAAATAAAAATATAGAGAAACTTCTGTATATTAACTCTTTCTCGTTCTATGTAAGTCCCTTTTGTTTTACTTCATCTCTGTTATTTTAGCATTACAATATCTCGGTTATTACTTCTGTGAAAAATTAAGCGTTCTACGAATCCCACTGATTCTCGGATGCCAGTGTATTACCGGCTATTTGTATGCAACTCAGGTATGACCCCAGACTGTAGCTCGGAAGGAACCCCAGTCTCTGCTGTCAATACTATAGTCCACTGCAGACTGGATAGGCCTTTGGGTGACTGATTGTCTTTTGCCTTTCTGAGTTTTCTTTGGACATGAAAAAAAAAAAAACAAATAAATCTAATATGATTGCATTCGGACATTATAACCAAAAAAAAAAAGAGAAAGATAAATTGACAGATTTGAAGTGAAATGGGTGAATATTTTAACTAATTTTTCTTATTTTACTATAATTGTTAGTATTAATTTTATTATTTTTATTATTATTATTATTATTATTACTATTATTATTTTTTATTATTATTAAGAATATTTTATTATTATTATTATTACTATTATTATTATTATCATTATTATTATTATTATTATTATTATTATTATTGTTATTATTATTTTTATCATTATTATTATTATTATTATTATTTAGAATCTAATATGCATATATATATATATATATATATATATATATATATATATATATATATATATATATATATATAATGTTAGTGTATATTATCTGCGATATTTAGTCCACTGCAGGACAAAGTCCTCGGACATGTGCGTCCAATCCCGTCTGTGTATGGTCTTTCTATGCCTATCTATGCCCGCAAATATTCTTAGCTAGTCAATCCATTTTCTTTTCTTCCTCTGGCTTCTTTTGCAATCTTTAGGTACCTATTCTCTCCATTTATTAACTCTCCTTCTCATTATGAATCCTGGCCATTATCTTAGATTTATTCATATTAATTATCTGTCCTAGAGTTATACTTTCTCTATTCAAATCTTCTTTCTTCTGCAATTACTCACATGATGCACTAAATGCAACTGTGATATCAGCAAATCTTACGTTGTTACGGTATTCCCCATTAATATTAATATTGGTCCTCCCTGTCTAAATCCTTACTCTATAAGGAATGTCTTGGAGTAGTATTAGGATTGTTGTATTGACGCAAGGGGCCTCAGTTAGATTTTATGAGTTGTCTCAAAGAATTCAAGATGTGACTATGCTGTAAGAATCACTCAAAGAATTATTAATGGAATATCGACTGGGCCAAGGAAGTATAAGCATATACCCATCAAAAGGAGAGATGGATCTGTTGTTAAAACAGAGGATGATAAAAGACAACGTTAGATGGAATACTTTAATGAAGTTATGATTGGGAGATATGAAGGGATTAATTTGATTGATATATATGAAGCTGATGAAGACATTGGTATGCCCATGAATGAATTCAGTGTGTTTGAAGTTGAAGCTGTGCTAAAAAAAAATAAAGAGATATAATGCCCGTAGATATGTTGGAATAACTGCCGAGTTGATACTGGTCGAAAATTAAGTGATTCCCGGACTACTTACAAGATTATTTTGTAGAATGTGGCATGAAGAGGCAAAACCAGATGAATGGGAGTTAGGAGTTTTGGAGAAAATGGCAAAAAAAAAAAAAAAAAAAATGAAGACATGACTGATTGCAATAATTACAGAGGCATGACGTCAGTAAGTCGAATATTAAGGAACCATGATCTCTGATGCAGGGTCTTTAGAATTAGAGTTTAGAGAAAGATTGAAAAAAGCAAGTCAAACAATGGCTAGGTTGAGGAAAATTTGAAATCAAATCGCCTGAAATAACATAAAAATCAGACTATATATCAGTTTAGTAAGATCTGTTTTACTCTATAGACATTTCATGGTATGACAATGAAACAAACTCCAACAGATTTCGAAGATTTCAGAACAAGGCCCTCATAAGGATATTGGGGGTTGAATGGCAGGACATGAATAGAAATAAAAATATAAGAGATATTACTCGAGGGCCATATGTTGATGAGATCATGATGAGGGGTAGATGGAGATGTTTTGGGCATGTCCATCTAGTTTGGTTGAAATTTGTTCAGTAGTTTTTGCGTATTGTTGTTTACCAATAAAAAAAAACAGTCTTATTTTGCGTCCAACGTCATTGCGTACTTATCTTCAAAATATAGTAGATTTGTCCTTTCGTCATAACCCCCATATCTAATAAGATTTGTTAAAATTGGTCAAATAATTTTTGCGTAATATTGTTCAAAAAAAAAAAAAAGCATTCTGAGAGTACAGTCCTCCGCCACAGAAGCCTACTTTTTGAAACCAACCGTAGTCGTATTTGAAGTCTGTGTGGCAACCGTGTGCGAAGTTGGGGTTAAGGTTAGGGATAATTCGGTCGATCTTTTTCGTCCAACTTGACCTTGTCCTTAGACCTAGTACTTCCAAATTTGAATCACTACCATGTCTCAAGTAAAATCAATTAATCCCTGAAAGTTTTACTACTATATGAGTAAAATTGTGGCCAGGAAGCTGTTCACAATACAACAGACTAACGGGCAAAAAGACAAAAAGGTGCGACAACTTAACCTTTTCCCAACTTCGTTGGCAGAGGTAAACATAACATTGAGATTATTTTCAATGTACTACTGCCTACTTCTACCTTATTGCACTATGTCCAAAATATTGCGGATTCATATTCCGGTTATACCGAACATTACTACCAAGTTTGGTTAAAACCGGTATGATATTTTTGTGTAAAGTTGCTCACAAACTTACAGGTGTACCGGTTTCAAATTACCCCCTCCAAATCTTAACCCCCGGTAATTTGAAACCGGATTCAAACTACCGGGGGGTAACTTGATACCGGTTTCAAGCTACCCCCGGGGGTAATTTGAAACCGGTTTTATGCTACCCCCCTGGTTTCAAATTACTCCCTCGTTTTTGCGCAGGATCTCATCATTTATGAATATTAATAAATTGCTTTTGATCAGGGTCAACACAATCATTAGGTAATATGTATATACATGTACTGTTTCACCTATTGGTATCGTTTATTAATATCCAGCCTTTATCCGTCGTATGTTTATATCTTAGCTAATAAATGTCGGATATTCCATTATCAGTCATGGGCGCATATTTGACCGAGACAGGAAGACGAGGTGAAATTTGATTTTGACGGTTATTTTTTCCATTATTTGAAATATTTCATAATTATATTGCAAGCAAATATTATATAAGGTATAATCAACATATTGATCATAAGTATATATGTTTACATATATATATATATATATATATATATATATATATATATATATATATATTTATACATATATATATATATATATATATATATATATATATATACTGTATATATATATATATATATATATATATATACTGTGTATATATATATATATATATATATATATATATATATATATATATATATATATAACATGTATATGTATTTGTATGTATGTTGTAAATACTATATCATTCATGATATCTGTAAATAATTGACACTTTTAATAAAGCAAGATTGTAAGCAATTATAACAGTTTTAATAAAACATGATACAGTACATGCTGTTTGCTTCTACTGTACTTACATTGGTTGTTTGTATACGAAAACACCTGGACTACGGTAAAGTCGTTACACTTTATAGCCCTCTATGGAGGACATTGAACTCAGCTTGTGTTAATCTCACAACTGTTGTTACTGATTTTAGCCTAAAGGCAGGCAGCTGCGTGTTATCATGGGCTAAATCAAATCCTATTTAAACCATCTTCCAGAATAGTAAGTGATGGATTCGTGTATGGATTTTTTTTTCTCTGTTGTTGATCTCGAAATGGAAAATTATTGAAAAACGGTGTCATAAAATGTTTAAGAATTTTACCTGAAATGTATCATAAAGAAAAAAAAGACCTCGCCAAATAGTCACCTGTACATTTCCATGCGGTTTATATAACACTTCTGCCCCTTTGTCATAGCTCCATTCTTTCTTATTACTCATTTCATCAAATGACAAAACAGCAATACCTAGTAATCGAGACTTCATACCATCTTTAATGTCCTCTGGTTTAAAATGAATCGAGCTAACAGTAGCTTACTCTACGTTAATTCTGTCTGCACGACGACATGCATGTTGGTAATTTATATTTGAGCTTTTATTTTTTACGTGCATAGCATCCAAATACTACGAAGTTACTATGCATTATCAGTGACAGAATAAATGAATAAACAAAGATATATGGACACAAGGAGTTTTATTGTTATATTGCAACTATGGGTATGGTCAAACCATTTTAACAGCAAACTCGGAGCCCAATAGCGGCAGTGCCAGTTCTCTTGGGTCATTTTCAAAGCACACCTGGCTTAGCCGCTTTAATCTATGGGCGAGCCAAGAATAGGAGAAAAGGGTCAACTAATAAGTCATTCACCCGGATTTGAACGGTCTAAGAATATAATCCTTTAATTTGATAATCTCCCTAAATTGTTTCCTTCGTTCTTTTTGTTTGCAACCACGTGGTGACAAGTTGAAACTCTTAAATATAACAAATAGCAAAATTGACAGGAAAGGTGGCCGTTTCCAGGAACGGCGCACTGGGCCATACGTCGTCTCACGTGTGTGTGGAAAAAACACATATAAGCTATCAAACAACAACGTCGAACTGAAGAAAAAGGTCAACGGTACCAATTTGGTGAGGTACAATGAACCGCAGATATCATCATCAAAGCGCCAGACCGACGACCCAGCTGCTCCACCCAAGAAGCGCACCAAGACCGATAAACAGCCTGCACATTCTCTTGCAGAAACCGTCCGTTGACAGGACCCAAGTCAGCCCTGATTGTCATGAATGTCAACGAACTCCAATTACTCATTAATTTTGTTAACTATTATCCTGTTCAAAAGACGTGTATATATATATATATATATATATATATATATATATATATATATATATATATATATATATATATATTCAAATAAGCCATATATATTTTTGATACATTAATGTCTGGATTCTCTTAACGACCTCGGGATCAGAGCCCCAGGCGAAATCACACAAAGACAAGAGCTTGGCTCCGGCCGGGAATCGAACCCTGGTCGGCAAGCTTGTATAGACAGTGACTAAGCCACTTGGCCACGAAGAAAGATATCTTTCTTCGTGGCCAAGTGGCTTAGTCACTGTCTATACAAGCTTGCCGACCAGGGTTCGATTCCCGGCCGGATCTTTCTTCGTAGCCAAGTGGCTTAGTCACTGTCTATACAAGCTTGCCGACCAGGGTTCGATTCCCGGCCGGAGCCAAGCTCTTGTCTTTGTGTGATTTCGCCTGGGGCTCTGATCCCGAGGTCGTTAAGAGAATCCAGACATTAATGTATCAAAAATATATATGGCTTATTTGAATATGAAAAACACGTAAAAAATGTGCAAAATTTATCATATATATATATATATATATATATATATATATATATATATATATATATATATATGTATAAATAATAAAATAATCAACACCATATATTCTGAGTGATTTTTGTGTCAATTTCTCCAGGTATATTGCCGCCCGAAGCTCATGCACCTAAAGCACATGAATAAAATCTATAGAAGATAGAAAAAATAAAAAAAATAAAATAAAATCTCGACAATCACGCGCACACTGAAATAAAATAAAGTTTTACCTCGCCGTGATCACTAAACCTTAAATGAAAGTCTGTAACTTCAAATATTGTGAATTAGGGAATTATATGACACTTTAGGTCTTAAATACGAAAATATCAACAATCACACGAACAGAAATAAAATAAAATTTTACCTCCCTTTATCACAAAACCTTGAATTACAGTCTGTGACTTTTAACGTGTCATATAATTCACTAATACACAATTTTTGGTCTTAAATACCAGATTAAACTACTTTTCCTACTGCTGCGAAGCCAACAATAAATGCATGATACATATTTGCGATGTCACATGAATTATTTATCATTCTGATGAGGGGGTAACTTGAAAACAGAGGGGGTAACTTGAAACCGGTTTCAAACTACCCCCCGGTAATCTGAAACCGGTTTCAAGTCACCGGGGGGTAATTTGAAACGGGGGGGTAACTTGAATCCTTTACACCGGTGCTAATACATACATACCCTTCTCAATTTTCGCGAGGGCCAAAATGGGGAATGGCCTTTTCAATTAGTATGCCTTTGATTCGCAGGATGGGTTTTAGCTCTTTCTGTGAAATGTTCTTCGTGTCTAATAGATAACTTTGTTTTACTAGAAATAACTAGAATATCACCTCATGTTCCAAGAAGAGTCTTGTGTGAACGAAATGTTACAGGTACGTTTGTGGGATCTGTTGTAATACCGCGCTAATGGGGATGAATTTTGGACTACTTTTTACATTTGAAAGGGCTTTTACAATAAAGATAATACGAACCTCCTGTCATTATATTGAACTATTCATCAATGGCATAGATCAGTGGTAAATTTAGGGAAACTGAAATGAAACTTCTTATTCATTGCATCTGACCATTTTATACAGTGAATTAAAAGTTTTGTTGTTTTATTTGAATAATTGTATTTTGATGAAAAACAAATCGGAAAAGGAGGGACAGCTGTTTTTTTATCATTCTTTAGTTGTTAAGGAAATTATGATACATATTAAGAATACGAAGGTGGGATGATTAGGTACTGCATAATGACACACAATAGGAAACAAAGGGAATTTTCGTTCTAAAGATTAATTTTATTGCATGATGCGGTAGATGTCCCTTAATTTCCTGTTATCAATTGAACTGACACTTGTTGTAATAAAACGGAATAAATACTTCTTCAAACTAATGTTTGGTGACAGATGAGATTCGTATTAAAATGGAATCAAGCTGTAGTATTAACTTGTTGTGAACTATACATTTATGTGTTGGAAAGTAATTTGAACATATGTCGAGATGCAAAATTGTTTTATAAATCTGCAAAGTTATATGAGATTGAACCATTTACTCATATATGTTAAAACGGATAAGTTATGAGTAATAGTTATAACGTTACTTCATAGACGAAGAGAACGTAGTCTTGATCAGAGCTAGAAATTCTCAAATCTTGAACTTACCCTGGACAAGGAAATTTATCTTCAACTTCACATTCACCCTTAGGTTTTGTTGATTTATATTCACCGCTTCCTCCTATCCAAGTTGCCTTCATAAATACCCCTACCATTTCCATATCATCCTACCTACCACAGACTCCTGGCCATTCACCTTAATGTTTCCTTTACTTGACATTCCCTTACTCTCTCTCTCTCTCTCTCTCTCTCTCTCTCTCTCTCTCTCTCTCTCTCTCTCTCTCTCTCTCTCTCATTCTAATTATTTATTGTATTTAATACTTACTTCCTATCTTCTTTATCTCGAATTAATTGCTGTTTGTTTTTTTCTTTCTTAAAAATTCTATATTTATTTCATCCCATGTCTTCTCGTTATGCACTCACCCTTTTATATATAAAATCTACCTATTTATCTTTTCTTTATAAAAATCACAATCTGTCTATAAAACCTGTTTCCTCTTTTCTTAGCATATTCCTCCTTCTCCATATCTGTTATGCCATTCTTTCACAGCAATGTATTTTACTTGTGTTCACTGCGACACCTGTCTGCATTAAAAACATTCTATCAGCTCATTCTTTTAGCGCTTTCCCTGTCTCACTTCATTATCTCTCCTATCAGCAATTATTAGCCATTCTACAGTATCTATCCCATAAATTATATCTTCATTTATCCCTCCACGCCTTGAGAAGGATGTATTAATAAAAAAAAAATCTATTACTCTGTAGACCCAAATATATGAGAAATAAGATATCAAATAGAAAACAGAATTTTTGGTTATACAAGTGTACACACACATACACACATGCACACACGGACACATACACAGGTTAAAATCTATTAAATTATTCTAAAAGTCTCCCTTAATACTGAGGTGCTCCTATTTTTGCTAAGTCGGCCATACATAATTCATACTCAAGTTCCGTTTTGAGAATAACTACTAATCTTTGGCTTCGTTGGGTCGTAACGTAATCTCTTTAGCGATAATACACTTATAAACATAAGAACTAACTAATCCTATTATAAGAAAATAGACTACATCGTCAGCAGACTTTGTGCAGCGTCCGTATAATACGTTATGCCTAACATTACAAAATAAAATTACATATATATATATATATATATATATATATATATATATATATATATATATATATGTGTGTGTGTGTGTGTATACTGTATATATACAAATATATATATATATATATATATATATATATATATATATATTTACATACATATATACAAATATATATACATATATATATATATTTATATATATATATATATATATATATATATATACATATATATGTATATATATATGTATATATACATATATATATATATATATATATATATATATATATATATTTTATATATATATATATATATATATATATATATATATATATATATATATATCGAGGAATGATGTGATAATAGGAACATGTATCAGTTAGTAGTGAAGTTACGACATGACGTTACAAGGAGAAAATCTTGGATACCAATTGATACTTGGGATACTATAAAAAAGTGACCAAGGCTGAAATTAACTGTTGGAAGTTTTCGAGGAAGTAATGGAAATTACACGGTAGTGCATGCAAAGTATTTCAGTATTAATAGTGAAGTCAAAATAAAAGCCAAGAATGACTGGAGAAAATATTTAGACAGGAACTCAGATGAGGCGGACTTAGCTCTGTAGGAAGTCTTCATAGAATTATTAATATAGGCTAATCTCTACGAGGGCAAAAAAGAAGAAGCATATACCCATCAAAAAGTGAGATGGGTCTCATAATAACAGAAGATAAAGAATGTCGATGTTAGATTTAACACTTCAGAGAGGTCATGGATAGGAAATATGAAGGTAATACTCTGATTGATGTACCAAAATCTGAGGAAGACCTTGGTGTACCATTGGAAAAAAAAAAATCAGCGTTTGAAGTTGAAGCTTTCACTGAAAAATTCAAGAGATGGAAAGTCCCTGGATACGATGGAATAAGTGCTTAGATAAAATTGGCCGGAAAGGAAGTGACTGCAAGAATTCTTACAAACATCTTTTGTAGAATTAGGGATGATGAGGAAAACATCATGAATGGGAGCTACGAGTGATTATGGAAGTGACAAAAAAAGATCTGACTGATTACAATAATTACAGAGGCATCACACTTACATCAGTTGTCCTATATATTTAATATTATGCTTATTCTAAAGAGACTAGATAAAAACCAGCAGGATTTAGAAATGGTAGAAGTTTACTGACCAGATTTTCCTTATAAAACATGTTGTATAGTAATGTGTAGAATATAGAAATCAACTTCTGATGTCATTTATGCACTATAAAAAACCTTTCATAGTGTTCACCGGGCAATTATGTGGAGAGTCGTGCGTTATTCCGGAATTACTCTTAAATATGTCAATTGAATAAGATGGTTCATGAACATAGCAAGTACAAAGTTAGTGTTAGTTAAGTCATATCAGAATTTCAAGTGAACAGTTGAGTACTCCAAAGTATTGTGATGCTACCTATGTTGTTTATCCTCCTCATGGATTTGGTAATGCATAGAACATTTGGGGATGGGGAGAAGGATTGGACTGGATTAATAATAGAAAATAAGCAGAACTAGAATATGGTGATGAAGCTCTTCATATCATCCAAACACTACAGCATTTGCAATACTTTCTTGCCTGAATGCATGAAATATTATTTGAGGTTGGGGTCAAGATAATTAGAGAAAAGGCAGATGATGAGAATGGATTTTGCAATGGAAAATGAAATATCATTGCAAAAAGAAAGTAATATTGAGGTAAAATAATTTAAATATTTAAGAATTATGATCTCTAATACAGGGTCCTTAGAATTGGAGTTCAGTGAAAGATTTAAAAAGGCCAATCAAGCAATGGCTAGATTATATAAAATTTGGAAATCAAGTCTCCTAAATTACATAAAAAAAAAAAAAATTCTGCTATACATCAGTTCAGTAAGATCAGGGTTATTTTATGAACATGAGTCAAGGTATGACCATGAAACATTAACAAAAAGATTTTTTAGTATTGAGAAACAATTCTGTGGTAGAATATTGGGAGTTGAATGACATGATAAAATTGGAAAAGAAACTATAAGACAGATTACTCAAGGATCGTATGTGGATAAGATCATGGAGACTCGTAGATGGAGATGGTTTAGGCATGGTCTTCTCACTCCCAAGAGAGATTAGTCCACCAAACTCTTAACTGCGTTTCAAAAGGCACTAAAAGAGTTGGAAGACCCTGGACTACATTGCTAAAAATTATGATGAGTGAAATAGGAGATGATAAAAGGAAAACTTATTATTATTATTATTATTATTATTATTATTATTATTATTATTATTATTATTATTATTATTATTATTTATTATTATTATTATAATTTATGGTTAAGAGGAGTCATTGTTCTATTGAAGATATCTTTTCACATTAAAAATATTTATAAAGCTTTTTGGTAAAGAAAATGTCTAAATACTAACATGATTAAGAAATCCTCTAAATGTGTTTATCATTAATACCAAAATACCAGTAAAACTTAAGAATATGCTCAATTTCCCTAATGCATCAAGGAATTTCCAATATATACCACTCAATATATATATATATATATATATATATATATATATATATGTGTGTGTATATATATATATATATATATATATATATATATATTTATATATATATATATATATATATATATATATATGTGTGTGTGTGTGTGTGTGTGTGTGTGTGTCTGTGGGTGTGTAACATGTATCTATACATGCATGTATGATGTATATAACTGAATATCCTATTACGTATGAAATAGGGAAGATTAAACAATTTCCTTTTTTTTCAAGGGTTAATTTAAGCAATAGCTTTCCTCCTACGGCCATCACGCTGCTAGATTATTCAATTGTGGACATTGCTGTTATTATTGGTATATTATGAAGTAAAATTCTTATTTTATTCGAAGATCGGTTTAAGTGAAACTTCTTGTCTCTTAATTACATTGCTGAATTCCTTCTACCTGTCTTAATAAAGAAAATTTGATTTGCCTCAGAATCTTTTATTCAAAAATATAATACAATGTAAGAATTGTGTTAACATTTTCCTTCACGTTCACGTTCACACGAAGGAAAATTCTATTGCATTTCACATGAATATTGAAATGTGGAGTCATTGCCCATAGTGGATAACAGGATTTTATCATATATAGTATAACTGAGAATTATATTAATTAGGCTAAGAATTAGTCTTGTCACGACTGTTGACTCAACTGTCAAGAAAAACAGTTGCGTTGTCGATGAACTTAGGATTCATGCATCAAAATATCAAAAGCTGTCAATTGGTAATCGTTTTATTCGTTTGTGATAGACAAACTAGAACAATTTTTCACAACATTATGTGAACAAAAACTTTGCTCTATTTTATATTGAAGGTTCAAAAGTTTCATTAGAAAAAACGCAAGTTTTTCCATTGAAAATTAATTGTTTTTATTTATAGTACCATAACACCAGCATTTCCTTTTGAAAAATAATCGAAATTCACGTCTCTCTCTCTCTCTCTCTCTCTCTCTCTCTCTCTCTCTCTCTCTCTCTCTCTCTCTCTCTCTCTCTCTCTCTCCACTTCATGAATTCATATTTGTTAATATGCAGTTTAAATTAAGGAGTGAAAATTTTCATTCCCCAATCCTGAAGTATTCTGGGCATCATTTCCCCTTCATAGACTTTAAGATGTTTTTATGCTACTATAAGATTTTCAAGAATATATGATGCCATATTCAGAGAGCTCGCAGGTTTTTATTTATTTTTGTATTTATTTTTTTCGTGGCATAGACTATTTCCATTTTTTTTCCACTCGTTTAGCAACGAATTTCGCAATATTTCCCTCCCCTTCCAAAAGGAGATGAATGCGGGTAATTTTTTTTTTTTACTTATTTGCAACGTCATATATCTCTCTACGATGCTCATATCATGAAATGGGGAATTTAATGGCTCTGCTGCAAAAACAGGTCTTTACTTCACATTACTCGGCACCTAAATAGTGAGAGTATTCTGTATCAATCTGAGTAGGTATACAGTATATTTCTCTATGCACCATTATATTGGATTTCAATGTAAAATAAATATATTTTTGCAATGGATATATATATATATACATATACATACATATATATATATATATATATATATATATATATATATATATACATACATATATATATATATACATATATATATATATATATATATATATATATATATATATATGCATATGTGTGTGTATATATATATATATATATATATATATATATATATATATATATATATATATATATATATTATATATGGGTGTGTGTGTCAGTGTGTTTGTGTGTATGTATGTTTGCATTTGTGTATGTATTATATCATAATTATCAATAGATACTAATCTAGTGTTTATATTATATCAAATAGGCCCATTATCTATAATTTAGAGACCAAGTTTCATTAAACACTGACGGAATATATTTTACCACTAAAGGAAAACTCGATGGTATTTTTATCAATTTTCTAAAACTATTCCCTTTTGATTCATTCGGAGATGTAACTGTGTCATAATCCAATTTCTATTATGAGTTAAGATAATATTTCTTAGTAATATTAGTGTATATGGTATGATTATTACATCAATTTGTATTAAATTACTAAGTTAATAATAGAGAAAGTATGCAATGA
>NC_090750.1:46164279-46174279 GCF_036898095.1 Palaemon carinicauda | reverse complement strand
TAAAATAATAAAGAGATAATATATATATATATATATATATATATATATATATATATATATATATGTATATATATATATATATATATATATATACATGCATATATATATATATATATATATATACATACACACACATATATACATACACACACACACACACATATATATATATATATATATATATATATATATATATATATATATATGTGTGTGTGTATATATATATATATATATATATATATATATATTTATATATATACATACATACACACACATATATACATACACACACACACACATATATATATATATATATATATATATATATATGTGTGTGTGTATATGTATATATATATATATATATATATATATATATATATATATTTATATATATATATATATATATATATATATATATATATATATATATATCTTTAATTAGCATTCAACATAAAAGTCTTAGATTTTACCTCTGTCTCTGCTTTGCAACTATCAAATATGGCCACTGAAATTGGTGTATGTCCAGTTTCAAAGGTTCTTTTGCTGTTACATTGCAAAAAATGTGATTCAAATATACTAACTCCATAATGAATGAAAAATAAAGGAAATAATGATAAAAGGAAAAATGGTTATGATATAATTAGGTAGCAGAGGCTTTAGTAGAGATTTAATTCGCTTTGTATTTTCAATTAGAATTGTTCTCAGTAATAACGATGATAAATATGTAATGAAGAATAAACAATTTTTTTTAAGTGAAAAAAAAATTGATGAGAGTTAAACAAATAAATATTTAGCAAGGTAACGTACCATAAATTAAAGTAAAACAAAAATAGGGCATCTGGAGAAAATAGGTTTATGTTTTAACAGTAAATTAATAATTCCTCATAATATGAGATCGGGTATTGATAAAGTAGAGACAAATTTATGCATTCTTGATACTTTTCGATATATATTTAATAATAATAACATTTGTAACTAGTTTTAACTTCTGAAACTTTACCTGTTTTGCCATCAAAGGAGAAATTTTAACATAATATGAAGATCATGCCACAATCTTATCTCATGACGTATTAAGCTTCTCAAATCCTGTGAGTTATTGAAGTTAGTGTTGAACTACACTAGAGGTGGGCATTAAGTCCCCCCCCCCTTTTTTTTTTCTTTTTTCCATTTGTATTGATCATGTATGTTTTAAGTGAAGGGATGAGAAATGAAGAATTGTAGAAGTTGCTATATGCAGATGATTTGATGATGACTGCAGATGATGAGGAAGGATTTTAGAGAATGGTGGTGGAGTAGCAAGAGACTTTGGAAACGGGTGTTTTGAGGGTAAATGTGGATAAAACTGAAGCTATGACGAGCAGTAAGGAAGGTACGGGAAGTAGAAGAGCAGTTATAAAACAAGTCGAGCAGTTTAGATATTGACAATATGTAAATCAAGAGGGAGAATGTGAAGCTGAAGTTGAGAATAGGCTAAAAGCAGTATGGGGAAAGTAGAGGGAGGTAGCAGGAGTGGTATGTGATAAGAAAATGCCAATCAACGTGGAAGCTAGGATCTGTGGCACAGTAATAAGACCAGTGTTAATGTATGGATCAGGAACTTGGGATTTAAGACGAAAAGAGGAAGCAAAGCTTGAGAGAACCGAGATGAGAATGCTGAGGTGGATTATGGGATCATTACTGCTTGAAATATTGTGAAATAATGAACTATGAAGAATGGCAGGTGTTGTAAAGATTACTGAGATGATAATAGTGTCATGACTGAGATGGTGGTGTGGGTACCACTTGAGGATGGATGAGGGGGAGGGGTGAAGAGGGCTTTGGAGGAACCTGTTGTGAGAGAAGATCAAGAAGGAAGGAGAGCATTAGATGGCGGGATAATGTGAAGTCATTGTAGAAGGCGCATCGGGCAACCAACCCCTTCATGTAGGGTTGTCGGGAGGGAAGAAGACGATTATTGAGCCCTATAAACGAAAGGCAAGACACGTAAAAATAATTGCGTCTAGTACTAATACAAGACAGTACATATTGGAAACTTCTGAATGCAATTGATAGTAAGACTTAAGACCTGTCTTTTGCAACACGCGGAAAAAAAATAAACGACGGTGGCAGTGATTAATGCTTACATCATATAAAATGAATCAATTAGACTATAACAATTTACAACAAAAGGAAACGAGATTCAGCGACTCGATACCAGAGAGGAGAACAATACTTGAAACATGGTGGAATATAGGAATTAAAATACTTTACCTAACCTCCCTTCAGAAGTGTATCGTATAAGTAATTTTTGGTTCCATTTGTTAGATAACTTCTAATAACCTCTCAAATACATGATTAGAAAAACTGTATTTGATTTAAAAAATTATCAGTATATTTTCAATATTTCTTAACTATTAAATATATTAGTTTCAGATCGAAAACTATCGGATGGTCTGAAGAATCTTACTAATAAAATCTAGGCATCAAATTAGAGGATTTGTATATCAGTGTATTTCTCTCAAAGTAACATTTTTCACAGGCATAGCAAATTTGATTAAAATTCCACTATATTGACAATAAATTAATACCTACTGATCAAAAGCACACATCTACGTTCAGTGCAAATAGGGTGTGTTGACCTCGGAGTTGATGGCAGAGCTAATATCTGTGACGTTACAAGGGTCCAGCGCCTGTGCTTATCCATTGAATTGACGAAAAAACTTAAATTTTTTGTACATTTAATCCATTGCATAGACTATTAGCTATTTTTTCTTAAGGGGTTAACTGGCATGATGTTTTTCATGTACCCAGTGTCTCAAATATTCTTCAAGCCAAGTTAAGACATATAATGAGCATGACAGATAATAGATGGACCTTAAGAATAACAGAATTTCTCCTTAGAGATTGCAAAAGAAACAAAAGAAGTCAGAGAAGACGATGGGCTGACAAACTAAGAAAATATGCCGGTGTAAACTGGCATAGAAATACCATAAACAGACGCGAGAGGAAGGATATGTGTGCGACATTTGTTTTGTAGTGGACTAGTAATGGATGATATATATATATATATATATATATATATATATATATATATATATATATATATATATATATATATATACGGATTTTGAGCGAAGCGAAAAATCTATTTTTGGGTGAGGTAGCCATGTCGTCCTGATGGAAGTTCCTATTAGGTAGCTTTCTAGGGTATATTTGACTACAGTGATATTCCCAGAGAATTTTTCCTTAAGGTATCCAGAATTCTAACTCCTGGACCGAATATCCCTAAATAATCTCACAGGGATATCGCATAATATCAGAGGACGTATTCTTGGCACTTCACATAGCTATCTTCGCCCCGAACAGTATTAACGTTTCGAGGGGGTATAGTGACAAGAATCTGAAACGAGAATGAAAAGAGAGCCGCTCATAAGGCATCTCTCCTATTCCGTTTCCAGTGTGTATCTGATGAAGGCGGTAGCGCCCTCTTTATTCCTTGTAGCGATATACGAGGTGTTACAGATACTGTGTTATAGGGAGGAGTCAACAGGCCCTTTTACAATAAAAGGAAGGGCGGGTCCATCAGGACGCCATGGCTACCTCACCCAAAAATAGATTTTTTGCTTCGCTCAAAATCCGTTTTTTGGGCTCAGGCCATGTCGTCCTGATGGAAGTTTACCAGAGCATTACTGAATCTGTGGATTCTCAATAAGTGCCGTACTCTCAAGAAAGTATTTTCCTGGTCCATCTAGACCTAGAGACCTATGATGTTACTGTCATACATAATTTCATCTAAGCATGAACTATGTTAGTGCTTCCTGCCCCCTACAGGGAAGAGTCGTACTAGACTGGAAAAAGTCTCGAGGAGTACATAAAAATTTATAGATGACAAAATGACAAGCTTGTATAGTTGTCTCGCCCTATACAATATGAAGCAAAGTTTGTATAAGAGTCACCAATGCCAGAATGAATTTGTGACACCTTCCCCAATGTGACTACTCTTATAAACTATTGGATAATGGTTGTATCCGCATAGAAACAAATTTTGCCTCTTTGCCACCAACCCGTTAGGGTACCACGTCAACCCTTCCAAGGAAGGGTTAGAGTGAGTGGACTTTTGCTTGAATCAGGGAACAGTCTCGAAACACATACCATGATAAAAATATCCATATTTTAATCTTAATGCTCAGTACATTTCTGATAAAATGAGTGTGGGCGAATAAGACTATGAACTAGTTTATTAAAATTTAATAAACGTACATATCAGATCAACATTTATAAAATTTATAAAATGTGGATGATATGCGTAAAAGCATAAAGGAAAACAGTCAACAGAAAATATTGTTTCATCTACTAGGAAACAGATTTGCCACTTCAATTGAATTATTAATAATAATGATATAGTCTGTATACTGTTAATTTACACTAGCGTAAAAAACGCTTGGCGCAAGTGTCCGTATTATGCTATAGATTACCGACGTCAATGGAACAGTTCATAAGGACACTTTCGTGGCCTATCGCTCAGCGTGTAGTAACATACAGTGACTACACGCGCACCCTCTTAATTAATCGTCCCAAATTAATTACACTGTTCCTCGCAGACTTAAAACAGAAGGTTAAAGAATTCTACCTGCTGCTACCACAGATCTCATAAGTTGCTCCACTTGCTTCGCATAGTACATAAGGAACGCCTTGGATGACTACCAGCCGGTGTGCAAACAAGGATGTTCAAAGTCCATATAATTAAGGAAATTTTATGGAAGAGGCAACTTTCCTCGGATCATGACTCAGGGTGTACTGTCTGGATTCGTTCTGCGAATAACACGGGTGAATTTCGCCCATAGTTATAGATAACTTTGAACCCAGGGTTTCTCTTCTGAACAGCTGTCCTCCCATAAAGTCTGAAGTTCTATGAATATAGACCTTTAGGCACTCCACTGGACATAGAGATGCATCTTCCTTCAGAGGGCAGATTCTCTAGGGACCCCACCTGTTGGTGGGTAGCTTGTTCCTGGTAAGAAACATTGGGTCTGGAAATAGATTCAGTTCTCCCTCCAAGAACTGGACGTGGCCTTCCTCTCTAGAGAGAGCCACTATTTCATAACTCTGGCCCTTAAAGCGAGTACAAACAGAAATATGACTTAAATTCAAAAGCTTCTAAGCACATTCCACATTGTTCATCATTTATATACAATGAGGAATCATACCTAATGACCATGCAAAGGGTCTTTGGAAGCGCTTGGAGGGCTGGTTCATTAAGAACGTCGTAAGAAAGGTCGACCTGTAAGGCATATGGTATCTGACTTGTCAAGGCAGGCTTGAACAACAGAATTGTGTTGGCTGCTAAACCTTGCTCATGAAGGTGAATGAAGAATGATAAATAGGAATTTGTCGGGATTTCTTTCGGTTCCTTTGCCTTGACAAAGGATAGCTATCTCTTCCCTGAAGCCTCATAATGTCTTCTGGTTTCCTCCAAAAGTCTAAACTGACTTTTAAACACCGAATCTTTTTCTCATCGTTAAGGAGAGAAAATCATGAGATGTAGGTTCCGTGTTTTCTGTGAAGGAGCGAAGACAGCCGACTTCTGTACTCGCTGAGACAGGGATGGATCTGGTAGCGGTATAAATTTTAGTCGTGGTTCCAATGCCAGAGGGAACCACACGCTATTAGGCCACTTGTGGGCCACTATTGCTGCTTTCCCTTTGAAGGATCTCAGCTTATCGAGGACCTTCAAAAGGAGGTTGTGCGGAGGGAACAGATAGATACTGGACCATCTGTTCCAGTCCAGGGACATAGCGTCCACTGCCTCCGCTGACGGCTCCTCGTAAGGGGACACGTAACGATCTATTTTCTTGTTGTCTTTTGTCGCAAAGAGGTCTATCTGCAGCTCTGGGACTTGACTCGAGATGAAGGAGAACGATCCTGCATCAAGGGACCATTCTGACTCTATAGGTGTAAACCTAGATAGAGCGTCCGCTGTCACATTGCGGATCCCTTGAATGTGAACTGCTGACAGGTGCCATTTCTTCCTTTCCGCCAAACAGAATATGGCCAACGTCACTTGGATCTCTTCGCGCGTTTGATGTGTATTTTCTCCAGACTCCTGTTGCATCCTTAAGCTGTGCTCTTAGCACTGGATCTGTTATTGAAGCAAACTGTAGAGAGCCCAGCACTCTCTCCTGTTCGCGTCTTGATATCCGTTTGGATTTCAATAATCTCTTGATAGATCCTGCTATTTCTTTCCTCTTCTTACTAGGAATGTAAAGCCGATGTGACTCCAAATTCCTGTGGATTCCCAACTACTGAAATTTTTGAGCTGGAGAAAGACGAGACTTTTTGATGTTGATCTTGAATCCCAGGTGTTCCAGGAACTGGATCACTATCTTAGAAGCTTGCATGCATTCTGTCCTGGATGCTGCCCACACCACCCAGTCGTCCAAGTAGGCTACTACTTGGACCCCCTTTAGGCGTAATTGATGGACGGCTGCGTTCGCGAGCTTCGTGAAAATCCTTGGGGCTATGTCTAGCCCGAAAGGCATGGCTCTGAAGGCGTAAAGTTTTCTATGTAACTTGAAGCCTAGGTAGGAGGAGAGGTGACGATTAATTGGAACGTGCCAATAAGCGTCAGACAAGTCTATAGAGACAGTATATGCCCTTCTGGGCAGTAAGGTCAATATGTGCTGAAGCGTGAGCATTCTGAACTTGTAGTTCACTATAAACTTGTTGAGTGGTGACAAGTCCTTCTTTGGAACACAAAACAGCCTTCCTTGGAATTTTATGTACTTAACCTTCCGGATTACTCTTTTGTCTAAGAGTTCTCGGACATATTCTTCCAGAACGGGGGTAAGTGTTGGAAGAATTGAGGAAATTGAGGTGGAGGACTGCTCCAGCTCCAACCTAGTCCATTTTTAATTAGGTAGTGGGCCCAGGGATCGAAAGTCCAGCGATCCCTAATTAGCTGTAGTCTCCCTCCTACTGGAAGTATCCTACTTCTGCTGTTGTGGATCTGACGCCTTGCCTCCTTGACCGCGTCCTCCCCTGTATCCCCTTCCTCTTGAAGGGCGTCTAGAAGAACCTCTGGCTGTTCCTCTAGCTCTCGAACGAAAGGAAGAAGTCTGCCTTTCGAAGGCTGGGTTAAGAACTGGCGACTGTGTCGCCACTTGTTGAGGTACAAGCTGGTACGTGGTTGGAGGTTGTGCCACTATCTGAGGCACCGCAGTCACAGGAAGTTGTTGTTATTGCTGTCGGTAGGGTTTAGCCGGCCGAGAGGATGGCCTAGGCCTTTTGTCTTCCTCTTGGGTTGGAGACCCTCATCTGGAGAAGACTTTCTCTTGAGATCTAAGCCCCACTTTTTAAGGAGGTTCCTATTCTCTGTGGCGGCCTTGTCTACTACCTCTTTAACCACTTCATTGGGAAAGAAGTCTTTATCCCAAATACGAGAGGAGGTAAGTTTCCTCGGGTCGTGCCTCACCGCAGCCGAGGCGAACACGAACTCTCTACAGGCTCTCCTATCTTTAATAAAGCTATAGAGATCCTTCGTAACTGTGGCCAGATGGGTTTTGGCCACAACCATGAACATGTCCTGGATCTTGGGGTCACTTGCCATCGTATCTAGTGTTGTTTGCAACGACAACGATGCCGCAAGTCTTTCCTTTGTCTCTTGCTCTCTACGCAAGAGAACCTCCGACAGTTTTGGAAGTGCCTCACCGAACTGGCGTTCAGCAATATCAGCTTCCAGCTTCCCGATTGAGAAGGTAAGGTGTATGTCCTTCCAGTCTTCTTGGTCCAAGGGCAAGGTCAGAGATAACGGCTTGCACTCCTCCAAGGAGGGGCATGGTTTCCCTGCCTCCACCGCCTTTAAGGCTGCCTTATATCCCTTTTCCAAGAAGGGAAAGGCTCTGGTAGGAGAGGCCACCAAGGAGGGAAGCTTCCTACTCAAGGCGGGCACCTTTGAGTTAGTGAAGCCCCTCTCTTTCATCGAGCTCGCTAGTAACGTCTGAGCTTTACTATGGTCAAAAACTATGACCTCCTTCGGCTCCGTCTCCTCCTTTGAGGCTGGTTCCTTCCTAAGACGGACATAGCAGTCCGGATAAGAATCTTTGTTGGGCCAAAATTCCACTTCTTCCAGGGGAATTGCTCCCAACTTTTCTGAGATCACGATCTTCCCGGTTGTCATCGGCATGTGTTCGGCATACCTCCAAGGATTAGTATCCGAGCACAAAGGAAGATCCTTCACGCTGAGCCGCTTCTGGGGCCCACGTGATGCTGCAAGTCTACGTATCTCCAGTTTCATTGCAGCTTCCTTCTCATCTTTCTTCCTTTGAATTTGTTGGATTATCTCAACAATGGAAGAAAGAGTCCTTCCCAGTTCATCTGGGATAGCAGACGATGTAGACGGAATAGGTTCTGTGTCCGAAACCAATGTAACCGACACTTCGTCGATTTCTTCCTCTTCTACTTGAGGAGCCTGGAACAGCTCCTCCTCCTGACCTTCTCCTAGAAGGTCCTTCTCAGTAGAATCCGACACTTCCAACATCCTATCATCCAATTGGATGTCTGAGACTTCAGAATCTACTGGATTCTGGGCAATTGGTATCTCCACCTGAGGCTGGGGGATGATTGCATCAGCCGATGCTTTAGGGAAAAGGTAGGCCCTCATCTTCTCATTTGGAAGGTAGGGACCTGAGTTGTTTTTCTGAAAACCCCTCACCCAGGATTGTAACGTTTCCCTGGCAGCATCCCTTGACTCCGTTGACTTAGGGTCGTCAAAAGCCTCGGTAATCAGGTTAGAACAAACTGTACAAACCTGAGGGTCACAATAGCGGAGATCTCCTCTGGAGGCTGCGCATGCTGCGTGCCTCCTGCAATATTGATGTCCGCAGGAGTTCTTACTGCGGACATTACAGAACACACTCCCGCACTTCGGATGGTCCTCCTGTAAAGAGAAGAAAAATCCATGAGTATCAAGTGAAGGCTTTCACTTATATTGAGACATTTAGCTTACATAGAAAAGCTATAAAAGAAAGAAGGAAAGACACATACTTGTATTTCCTGTCCAGTCAATTGCTGAAACCTCCCGAGATATTAAAACTAAGGTTAATTCTATTCTAGAATACCTTATGTAATTTCCTAAACAGAAATTTAAGGTGTAGTTCACACCTTGAGATAAAGTTTTAATATACGGGATAGAAAGAATACAGAAAGAACTTACTTTCTATGTATTGTACGGTCTCAACAAAAGGCTGCACAAGACAACATTAAGTATGATGAAGAACTTTTAGTGTTATCACAAGCACTGTACAGCAGATTCTGCTAATGCAGTGTGTACTACACTACGAATATAGCAACTACTGTACATCGCATGATGTTCCGGCGTGCGCTTGCGCGTGCCGGCCGGCAACTACCCTTGTATAGTTCAAAGATATACTATCTTTAACTAATAGGCGGCAGCCCCCTGATTCGCGACTGTGTGCCGGCCGGCAATCATTGCCAGCCGACGGTTGAAAACACTAATACCCGGCTGCCGGCTGCTAATCGTAGTGGCCAGCAGATTCGGGCTGTGTTTCCACTGCCGGCCGGCAAAGGTAATAAAACCCATGCCCGCCGACAGTAGCCAAGAACCAGAGAACCTTCACCTGCCCAGCTGTCGGCTGTTAAGCCGGCAGCCGGGTTAGGGGTGCAACACAATAGTCAGAGAAACAGTATGGATGTAAGGCTATATGGCGGTATTGCCGTACGACCTTCCACCCAGAAAGAGTGAACTTATGGAAGGGGAGAATGTAGCATTCAGGCTTCCAAAGAATCCATAGCCTGCCGGGCTCTACTGGCAGACATGGAAGGGAGACCAAGGGAGGTCTGGGGTTCACTCTGCAAAGAAAAAAGGGTCTCTGCCGGCCGGCAGAGACCTGAGCCTGTCCTCCATCCTAACCTATACTAGGTACGGAAGTAGGACTGCGGCCAATAGAAGATAAAAGAAAGAGAGGTGGGGAAGGGATAAGGGTCCTATAGACTTCGTTCTAGC
>NC_090750.1:46154279-46159279 GCF_036898095.1 Palaemon carinicauda | reverse complement strand
ACAGGTTGAATTAATCAAGTTAGGAGCAATGGACACACGTGGTTGGGATATGAGGATAGGATAATAAAGGTTCAGTGGGTAGGATCTTTCGTCAAGGATAAAAGGAAAGGATAAGATGTGACAAAGTAGGCAGATGGAATGCTGGGTAAGGATGATGGTATGAGGTTCTCACAGCCACCTTACCTTGATAAAAAGGACTATCTTCTCCCTTGCGGAGAACGTATCACAAGTCCTGTTTCCTTGGAGGTTGGAAAGCAAAGATCTGCCCAGCTGCTCCTACTGTCCTACATCGAGATAACTCCTTTCAGCCCCATATTGGAGGTGGGGTCATTGGCCTGACCGCTGTCCCATTGGTCATTGGCCTTGGTCTCGTCTACCGGAACCCCCCTCCCCCACAAATCAATAGGCCTCCTCTCTACTTCTCCCGGGTTCCTTTTGTGGCGGCCACATGCTTTTTGAAGATGTCTGAAATGAGACCTCAGGGGAGTAGACGGGTATAGGATGGGTGGGGATGTGGTGAGGCTCTGGGTAGGGTCCCAACGCTTGTGGCATTTCAACCGGTCATTGCTGGCGGGGGTCTTTTGTTTGAAAAATGGCACAATGACCCGTCATGAATTACACTACTTCATAAAAGAGAAAATATTTTATAAATTCTTTTATTATTATTATTATCTTTTTTTTTCAAACAACACAACTGAAAAAAGTGGGAACAAGTATATCCTTCAATAAACATATATTCCCTTTTATTTAATTCTTGGTGTTAAAATTATATGAATATTAAGAAAAATTACAGACACACACGTGCATTTATATATATATACTGTATATATATATATATATATATATATACTGTATGTATATATATATATATATATATATATATATATATATATATATATATATATATATATACTGTATATATATATATATACATATATATATATATGTATGTATATATATATGTGTATATATATACATATATATACATACATATATATATATATATATATATATATATATATATATATATGTGTGTGTGTGTATATATATACATATGTATATATATATATATGTATATATATATGTATATATATATATGTATATATATATGTATATATATACTTATATATATATGTGTATATATATACTTATATATATATATATGTATATATACTTATATATATATATATATATATATATATATATATATATATATATATATAATAAGTGCTAATATGTTAGGTTACATATGTATTTTCAATAAAAATTTACACTTTTATTGTATATTCATCCACATATATTTTTTCAAAGTAGATAACTTTGCAATTACCTATCCCGTTAATCAGAAGGGATAGCTTTAACCTCATCTTCGAAATCATCAAGAAATATTGCAATATATTTTACTACTTTTACTATTAATTAATATTCTTATCTCATTTTTGAAAGAGAAGTTCAGAGGATCAACATTATTTTCATTTTTTTCTATTTTTTTATTTTTTTTCAGAATTCGAAGATCTAAACGCTATATTATGAGATTCATTAAATGAAAAACGTGGATTTATCTATGAAATCTTATTCCCAGGAGAAAACACTAAAGTCGCCTTAAATATAGTAATTGCAAAAGTTTCGACATTTCAAATGTCATCATTAGGGCAACCTAAAGTACAGATAAAATAAATAATACAATTTCAAATTAAAAGTTACATCAAATTAAAAAGAAAAAAAAAATATGCAAATTGAATATAAGATAAGTCTGTTACGAATTTTTAATTTTTTCGAAGAATGACTAAATGTATTGCCAATGTGTGCAATACTTTTCATTCTATCTTTAATGGTGATTTGTATAAGCAGAAGGATGGGTTCGGAATGGGGTCTCCGATTGGACCAGCTTTTGCTATTTTTTTTTTTATGTCACCATGAAAAGGAAAGGCTAGATAACTGTCAACTTATCTCTAAATCCTTGATTTATAAGTGATAGGTAGATAACATTTTTGTTGTTTTTAACATGAAGGAACATGGCCCCCTATTTCTGTTTCATTTGAACCAATAACATCAAAATATTAGTTTTACTATGGGCCCAGAAATGATGGGAAACTTACCCTTTTTTAGATGTAACACTGCCAAAGAGTGGCAGATGGGGAGGGGTGGCTGCTTTTCAAAATTTTCAGAAAACAGACTTTTCATGCTTAGGAATTTTTTTAGTCTATATATATATATATATATATATATATATATATATATATATATATATATATATATATATTTACATATATATGTATATATATGCATATATATATATATATATAAATATATATATGCATATATATATATATATATATATATATATATATATATATATACACGCATGATGAATAAGATAAATTAAAAAGGTTAATTTGATGTAGCAACACGAAAATAGTTCAGTCATGAAATTCATATCGTAATGATTAGAAGAAAACAGAGTTGAAAAGGATTGAACTTCTGAAGTCTCATACATTCGCAAGGCAGATTAGGATGATCAGTACAGAATTTTGTAACATCTGTAATCAAAATTCTATTTTGTAGTATTGTGCTTTACAATGGAAAGGGTTTGACTCAAATGTATGCATAACCTGCTAACATATACGTTTTATTCATTTATTTAGTCATAAATATTGATACTTTTGATCTGTGAAAATGTTTTATAGTTTTTTGATAATTAGTTGTTATATAATTTTCTTGTTTAGAGATTCATGTTTCAAAAATAGAACTGTCTAGAGGGCGACAAGTGGTTAAAGTAGTGGAATTTTTCGGAAATTGACTATTACTTGAATACTAGTCATGGACGTTCCCAATATTCGTTACTTTAGAGCTCATGCTGCCATCACTATATAGCCATAGTGTATAATTCTCTCGCATTAGTGACCTGTATACTTTTGGCCACCTTATTAAACAATAAAGTGTTAATATTACTCTTTTTAACAGTTAAAACTAACAAGGCGAAATAGTTTCAGACTGTTGGTTGGCTAAAAATGGAAACACTGAGCGTTATTCATGCAGAAGGGCTCTTGTCGGTAGATCTCCCAAATTGGATGAAAAAACGAAATGTAAATCGCAATTAACATCTCCGTGTTGCCTCTGTATGTCATTGTTCAGGAACCTGAAATCTCTATGTCAGCTTGAGAGTTTATTTTGATGTTTCAGTTTGAAGACAAATATATAGGTCAGATATTTATTAAAATTTTAGTTTTATTGTTTTACTCCAATCTCATAATTTACGATATTGATTTTGAAACCCGCACATATACAGTTATAACCAAAATCAGTGTTCCTTGTGTGGGGGAGGTGTTCTTGAATGACTACAATATAACTTTTGGTAAATGTTAAGACAAATATATTTTGGAGCAATGTATATTAGAAAACTGAAGCCACTAAAACGTTTTCGAATTCATCCTTTTCCTACGAATTAGTAAAGAAAATGAAAAAATTGTTGTAAATTGTCCTCTCAACAGAACATAGAGCATTTATGAAAGTAACACCATTTCATGAAGGTTTGTCCATTCTGGTACATCTGGAACCAAGTTCAGAATCCTTACAATTCTTGTACAAAAGAGTAAAAATGTATACAGTAATATTTCCCCATAGAGAAAATTGTCTCATGGTATCCTAGAGTAAACGTAAATCCAATAAAAGAAAGAAAATTCACGAATATGGAATTGTATGCGCAGTAAAATATTTCCCTGGGTAAATTAAGACAAAACCCTTGTAAGGAGAAGGTTCATGCAGCCTTTTTAATATCGTAGGGATCAAATAAAAGTTTTCTATTTTAATACTCCCCTAATTTCTATAACGATCGTTTAAGTAATCGCTGCTAATGAGGACTTATGACATTCATTCTAGCGCCTTGAAATTAGAGAAACTATGTGTAACACTCGTGAATAATCGTATACATAAACAATCATGCTATATTTCTATGATCTCAAATAGGATTCAATACAATTTTGAAAGTAATTCACTAACTCTTATCAATAGGAGTATATAGGTGACAAGTGTATTCATTTTTTTTTTTTTTTTTATTTGAAAACGGTAGTCTACAGCATGACACACATCATGAATTCACTGACCACTGAGGAAACCATTGAAAAGGATTTATTCATATGGAGATATAATATCGATATCATACGGGTTGAGAACATTGGCCTGTCGCCATCCATTTTACAAAAGTTTAACCCTGGATAGGTACGCTACTCGGACACCCCTTTAAGAGTATACTCGGTCGCGCGCGACCCCGACTCCAAAAAAAAATTCAGGAAAAATTTAGTTATGCATCCATCTGTATTGTTTGACTTGCTAAAAATACTTCAAAGAATGCTAAAAACTACTGAAAATATAAATGATACCCATCTACAAAATAACTATTTATTGGAAATATATTAAAAATTTAAGTATACAAAAAAAAGACGACGTAAATATTCACAAAAAATAGAAATATACATATACACATAAATCCCCTTAGGGACACCTTCTTAGATGGCAAAGCAACAGCGTGTAATTGCTGGAAATGAGTTGGACCCATAGAAGTCAAGATCTGAAATGAGAAAAAAAAGGGTAACTTTTTTTGGCCAAAAAATTTGTCCAAATTTCATGAATTTGTTTGGGTACCCAAATGAAATAGGAAGAGGCTAATTTTTTTATAGAATAAACTCATATTATCCTAGAACAGAAATACATAATAAAATGTGCACTAACATGTAATTTACTGTTATATCAGGGGCGAAATCTCAAGGTCATTTTTTGACGGCCTAGTTTCACAATGTAAATCTCTTATGAAAATCATTGTATCTCCTTTAAAATATGATATTTATGCATTAAAATATACCAAAATATCACGAATTCTATACAGAACAAGAATATATAGAGATATGCCAACTTACCTTTCGGGTATGTCAACATAATGGCCGCAGACCGCAACAACTCTTACAGCCCAATCTACCACTTGAAATGAAGAATGGGTATGTAAA
>NC_090750.1:46131779-46149279 GCF_036898095.1 Palaemon carinicauda | reverse complement strand
AGTGGGGCTGAGACAGGGATGTGTGATGTCGCCGTGGTTGTTTAACTTGTATGTTGATGGAGTGGTGAGAAAGGTGAATGCTCGAGTGCTTGGACGAGGATTAAAACTGGTAGGCGAGAATGACCATGAATGGGAGGTAAATCGGTTGTTGTTTGCGGATGATACTTTACTGGTAGCAGACACAGAAGAGAAGCTTGACCGACTAGTGACAGAATTTGGAAGGGTGTGTGAGAGAAGGAAGTTGAGAGTTAATGTGGGTAAGAGTAAGGTTATGAGATGTACGAGAAGGGAAGGTGGTGCAAGGTTGAATGTCATGTTGAATGGAGAGTTACTTGAGGGGGTGGATCAGTTTAAGTACTTGGGGTCTGTTGTTGCAGCAAATGGTGGAGTGGAAGCAGATGTACGTCAGAGAGTGAATGAAGGTTGCAAAGTGTTGGGGGCAGTTAAGGGAGTAGTAAAAAATAGAGGGTTGGGTATGAATGTAAAGAGAGTTCTATATGAGAAAGTGATTGTACCAACTGTGATGTATGGATCGGAGTTGTGGGGAATGAAAGTGATGGAAGGACGAGTATGGCTGGTGTATCTCGAGTAGATAGGGTTAGGAACGAAGTGGTGAGGGAGAGAACGGGTGTAAGAAATGAGTTAGCGGCTAGAGTGGATATGAATGTGCTGAGGTGGTTTGGCCATGTTGAGAGAATGGAAAATGGCTGTCTGTTAAAGAAGGTGATGAATGCAAGAGTTGATGGGAGAAGTACAAGAGGAAGGCCAAGGTTTGGGTGGATGGATGGTGTGAAGAAAGCTCTGGGTGATAGGAGGATAGATGTGAGAGAGGCAAGAGAGCGTGCTAGAAATAGGAATGAATGGCTAGAGATTGTGACGCAGTTCCGGTAGGCCCTGCTGCTTCCTCCGGTGCCTTAGATGACTGCGGAGGTAGCAGCAGTAAGGGATTCAGCATTATGAAGCTTCATCTGTGGTGGATAATGTGGGAGGTTGGGCTGTGGCACCCTAGCAGTACCAGCTGAACCCGGTTGAGTCCCTGGTTAGGCTGGAGGAACGTAGAGAGTAGAGGTCCCCTTTTTTGTTTTGTTTCATTTGTTGATGTCGGCTACCCCCCAAAATTGGGGGAAGTGCCTTTGGTATATGTATGATGATGTATGTATATATATATATATATTTATGTATATATATTGGTGTGCTACTGTCTTAAGCACACATTTGAGTATGAGTTGTTTTCAGATGTATTTAAATGGTTTATTGAACACATCTTAGTGGTTTTTAAGTTTTATTGTGAATAAACAACTGAGTTAAACATCTCCATCACTGGAGGAAGCTGTGTTGGTCCACATGACCAATTCTGGTGAAGTTTAGATATGAACTGAATAAATTACCGATATCACAAATATCGTATGCTTGCTTTTTCTTAACCAAGTGACGGAATCGGAAGACACCTGCATCCGGTGACGTCACAAACTTTCACACGAAGAGACAATGTGTTGACACTAAGAAAGAATGGCAACTCAGCATCTTACATCCTGCTTACAATTTGAGTGACCATAGCAAATCTCACGGTCAGCTCTTCCAACCAACATGACATATTACGTCATTTGTTTTAAACATGTAATATTACTATTCTAACTATTACATAAGCTCGGCCAGCTATCTCAATTTTTTTACAAAAATTTAACAACAAGCCGAAACATGGTTATTAGGTGTGACTGGACATACGTATCATTCTTTGTTCAAAACTAGCTATATCCAACTGAGGACGAATGTCCAAATAGGCACATCAAAAATAATAACAATAATGCATACAAAAAAGATATTACCAAAGCAAAAAGAAAAATGCATGATAAAACCAAGATCATATATATGGTACATTGCTAGCAAATGATTACATGGTACCAAAAAACAAAATAAATTCTGACTTACAAATGATTCGGTAACTTGATAAAGAATAATTGTTACCTTTGTCAGAAACAAGATACTCAATTTTTAGTGCACAAATACGAATTCCTGGTACGTACATATATATATATATATATATATTTATATATAGGGCTGATACATTTTATTAGATGCCCATAGATTCTGTTATATATCTTATATTTTTTTTTTTTTTTTTTCTCTTTTCTTTTTTAACATTCCGGCTTATATATTTTTATTAGATGCCGAGAGAAAAAAATGATTTATATCCTTTTTTATTTTATTTATTTTTTTAAATGTTATTTTAAATGTATTTTTAACAATGCAAATGTAGAGAATTTCTTTAATTACATATTACTAGCGTACTAATCAGCTTTTCATACAAACATCATCCTGACAAATTACTCCCTTAGCGAATGAGGTGGCCACTCATACAGCTTTGAATTGGATCAGGTAGGGGGTATTGTCAGGGCTATTCAACTCGTTCCTTTGTAGCTGCTTGCTGTGCCGTAACCTACGCCAAACAAGGATGTTCACGGCGATAAAAATTAACACCGTTACACAAAAACTAGCCAGTAATGTAGGGTGAAGAATCTCTTTGTAAGTCGGTGACAGGTGGTCCTTTTCGGTAAGTTTCATTAAGCGTTTTGCCACACTTCCTTTATAGGGGAGAGGAAGTGCGGGCATTGTAGAGGTCCACGTGAAGTTCGCGAAGTAAGCTCGTTCTCTGATGATTGTCCGTAGGCCAGTCACCATGGAATTCGGGGAAGTCCCGATACAGCCATCTGCTGCGACGAAGATGTTGTTGAAGGATGTGGATCCGTCAGGGAATGATACATTGAAGCCGTCCTTGTCGTATCGTATCCACGAGCCATTATTTAGTCTGCAATTGAATTCTTTATTGTCAAAGGGATAAAGCCTATCCAGACAATTTTCACTTGTATGGGAGAGAGCACCGTCTAGCACTATACCTAACTCGCATGAATCCATCAAGTTTTTACGGAATTCAAATGAGTCAGCTGTACATATTTTTCTATCCATTGCGTCTGAACAGTGAGTTAATTGATTTAAGTCTTTAATGACCGTATATGTTTCCTTGTCTGGGGAAATCAATACGTGTCCTGTCAAACTGGATATTACTGGATTTGAGTGATTCGTCATGAAAGTCGGAAATGGTGATATCCTGTAAGATTGCCAGGCATCAGAAGAATCAAAGGGAATTGTAATCCTAATCTTGTTATTATCTACGTTTACTGTAATTAGGCTGTAATAAAATTCTAACCTATGTTCGTCTAACAAAGGAACATAGCCTAGTTTATCCCTAGTGTTCTCCAGAACTAATTTTAAGTAACGTATAGGCAACAAATGGGGCGACAATACACCTTTAGTTGCTAACGTGATAGCTTCTACATAATCCTTGGATTTCTCAATGAAATGTGCAATTCTGTTATGTATGTGATCTATCTTTGAATCATAATACGTTAATGTTGCTAACAAATCCTGTACTTCCATAATTTGAACGATATTATCTGAATGTTCATTTAACAAATCCATAATTTTATTGATTGAAGCTAACTGATCCCTTAGTTCTGACATAATCAATTCATCTTTATGAGTCAAGAACTCAATTTTCTTATTTTGATTACTAATTTTAAGACGATTGGAAAGTCCTAAACCTAAACTTGCAACAGACCCAAAGATGCTTAATGCAGCATAAATGAACGGATTCCGTCTTTCTTTTTGTTCGTGTCCTACAGTCCACATCAAAAGGTCATAAGCCAAAGATCCTGTCTCTCCAGTCTTATTTTTCAAGTCATCAGATAGCATCTCTGCAACTTTTAATGTTGATCCAAGCAAACTCTTAGTAGTCAAATGAAAATGTCTCCTATGCAACTCATCCAATGATGCAGAAAACCTTGAAATGGCGGTTCTTAAGCTAGTGACATCATTCTCTTGAAGAAAAATTGCTTGCATATGCACTTCGACAATTACGTTGGTTGATGTAATAAAAATGTCTTCTTGTCTTTCAACTATATTTCCATATTTAAAATATATATTCTTAGTCTTAGAACTCATCCCATACGAAAAAAATGTCTGAGCGAACAATATCACTCCCAACAACAAAAAATTCATCTTGGAAACCTGTAACGAGAAAAAATATATGTAATTACTCCTGTATTAAAAAGAAAACTTTTAGTCACAAAAATTAAAATTTTTCCTCACTTCTTTTTAATTTCTTATGTGAGACAATGGTACTATTCTCTCATCCGTGGGTTGGGCTACGTTTTGAATTCTAAACCAATTGGCCGTTAATGTTTCCAAAATGTTAAATGGGCCTTCAAACTTAGGTGTTAGTTTATAGTTGAGCCCTTTTCTGACATTGATTTGAATATAGATGTTATCACCCACGGTATATGTTTTAGTTGGTTTCGCTATTTTATCATGATTCCTTTTCATTATGATTTGTGATTCTTCTAAATTCTTTCGAAGGATATCATATCGACTTATACTTGCATTTATACATTCTTTTAAAGGATTTGATATATTAGTTGTAGGCGTTAATACATGGAAAGGTGTTCTAACTGGGGTACCATACAATGCTTCATGCGGTGACATTTTAATTGATATATGATATGAATGATTCAGAGTACTCAGTGCCGCCGGTATTGCAATATCCCAGTTGGGGTCTGATCCCCCTAGTGTTACCCTTAATATATTTAATATCTTCCTATTTGCTCTTTCCACTAGCCCATTCGACTCTGGGTGATATATCATGGTATTAACCTTCTTTATGTTGAGGAATTCACACAATGAGATAAGAAAGTGATTATTAAATTCACCACCCGAGTCTGAGATTATCATGTGTGGAATTCCATGTTTACAAATGTAACACTCGTAAAACTTCCTAGCGCATTCAATCGCAGTTTTAGTTTTAAGCGCTATTAGTTCTGTATATCGAGTTAAAGCATCTATAATTACTAAGAGGTGCTTATTCCCTCTGTCTGACTCGTAAAATCCTGTTAACAAATCTAAATGTATTCTTTCAAAGGGTTGATTGGGAACAGGATAAGCTCCTAAGCTGACAGGTGTTTTCGTATGCCCTTTGTTTTCCTGACATGTGCGACAATTAGCTATGTGTCTTTTTATATCTGTAAGCATTGTATGCCAATAAAACAATGATTTGGCTTTCTGTGACATTAATGAGAACCCAGGGTGTCCATGTAATGGATTTGAATGCAACCAATTCAGGACAGTGGAAACAAGTGAGTTTGGTACTACTACCTGGTCGTTAGTTACATGTGGTGTATTGCGGGTTTTCCTTGTCACAGTCCTACACAGAATATTATCTTTGATTACATAATTCTGCTGCTTATACTTTATATATTCTTTTTCTTTATGATTGCCTTTCAAAGCATTTATAATTGTTTCTATTTTCTGATCTTTTCTTTGCTCAGTCTGTAACAATTCAGCACTCCAGCCTAAATCTTCTTGTTCAGATATTGTTTTTACAATAGGCATGGATGTTGATATATCTATTAATTCAGCTAAAGACTCCGTACAAGATGACACGGGGTTGCGTGATAATGCATCCGCAATGATATTTGCTTTCCCAGGTAAATACCCGATTCTTGCGCCAAAATCTTGAATGATTAAATGCCACCGAGTTCGTTTAGGGCTGTGATTGAAGCCTTTAAAGAACTCTGTTAGTGGTTTATGGTCAGTAAGAACCTTAACGGGATAACCGTAAATTATGAACTTAAAATGCACTAGCGAATTAACAATAGCTAGTCCTTCCTTGTCTATTACTGCATACTTACTTTCGGAAGTTCTCAATTTTCGAGAATAGAAAGCTATCGGGAAAAACTGTTTATCATATTGCTGAAGCAATACCCCTCCTACTCCTAAGTCTGAGGCGTCTGTTGCAATGAAGAATTCCTTACCGAAGTCAGGAAATTTTAAGATAGGAGAACTACACAGTTCATCTTTCAAAGTATTAAACGCCTGTTGATGTTGCTCAGACCATATGAAATCTACGCCCTTCTTCGTAAGATCAGTTAAAGGAGCGGCTATTATTGAATAGTTGCGTATAAAACGCCTGTAATATCCACTACAACCCAGAAATTGCTGTATTCCCTTGACATTAGTAGGTATGGGAAAATTACGTATAGCCGACACCTTATCATGGACTACTTTAAGACCTTGGCTTGACACCATGAAACCCAAATATATTAATTCTGTTTTGAAAAATTCACACTTACTAATCTTTACCCTTAAGTTATGTTGTCTTAATCTCTGTAGTACTAGTTCTAACTTACGTAGATGTTCCTCTAAGGTGTTGGAAAAGATTACAAGATCATCCATATAGGCATGCAATATATCCCCTAACAAGTCTCCAAACACTATGTTAATCATTCTTGTAAATGTTATAGGAGCACAACGTAAACCAAAAGGCATCCGTAAAAATTCATAATGTCCCCTGGCTGTGCTGAAGGCTGTGTATGGGATACTATCTTCTTCTAATGATATCTGGTGAAAGCCTTTAAGTAAGTCCAAACTGGTAAAATATTTATTCTGACCTAACAAAGACAAAATATCGTCAGTACATGGCACTGGGAATCGATCAGGGATCGTTTCCTCGTTTAGACGACGAAAGTCGACGCAGATACGCCATGTTCGATCTTTTTTCGGTACAACTATTAAAGGAAAATTATAAGGGCTATTTGATTTTCTAATGACTCCTTCCTCTAACATTTTACCTACTTCATCATTTATTTCATTCTGGAATTTCATAGGGAGTCTGTACGAGGGTACATATATAATTTTCTGTTTGTCTTTTAACCTTATTTGATGCTCGATCACATCTGTTTTTCCTAAGGATCCATCCGTAGTGGAAAAGACATCTGTATATTTATTTAAAAGTTCAAAAATTTTCTGCTGAATTTCTTCGTCTTGAATGTCCTTACTGATTTTATTTTTAATAGATCGTAAAAGGGATTCATCCGCAACTGATTGAGAGTGATTGATTTCAGCAACGGTAAGAATACGATGTTTATAAACTTCTACATCCAAGATATGTTGATTTTTGTGAATTACTAAAGTGTTATTTAAATGATTACAGACTTCGATATTACATTGCTGATGTGAGCCTACTGTATAAATAGCTTGTGTGACAGACAATCCGTTGGTTTTCAAAGTATCGGAAAGGATTAATATTTCAGATCCCGGTAGTGTTTTCTTTATTTGCACTATTAAATTCGAAGGTATGTTTGGTTCGATATATTGCGTGCAAGATGATATTACGGGTGAACGAGAATTCTGCTGGGTCGCGTATATTATTTCTTTATTAGTGAGACAAGTTATTGGTTCTTCAACGTACGTTACGGTTACATTTGTCGTCTCCTTTTTATCCAAAACTGACTTTAAAGTATTAGAAGACTTATAGAATTTCCCTTTGATATACACGCCGTGCTTTGCAGGAGCTAAGATAATGTTTTGATTTCCCATAGATGGGTATCCTATAATTACAGCTGGATACATATTAATGTTTTTCACAACAACAAATGTATCGGCAAACGTGCGATTACCGACTCTGAACTGAACATGAGTTATGCCTATGACGTTTAATTCATTATTTCCTATACCTGAAAGTTTGATTCCTGATTTTTCAATCGGAAAGTTCGAAAACAACAAATGATGCGTCTTCAAATCCATAATATTACGTGGACTACCAGAGTCAAAAAATAACGTAAAGGATTTGTGTTCTAAATTTACAGCATATAAGGTTGGCCGTAACTCATTTTGGCTTATTATTGTATGAATTCGTTGCAAATCTACGGGAGCATGCACTGTTTTACTTAATTCGGCCGTGTGTTTCATAGGAAAATCTATTGTCTCACAATTATCTGATAAAACATTAAATTGATTATTCAATACTATTGATGTTGACATAAATGACCTTGACCCAACATCACTCTCTTCCCCTCTAGAGTTAACTATGTGGTATTTGCTTTGCTCTGCACATTCTGAAAATTAGGCTGACTTTGCGAGGTCTGGTTTGACGGCCCAGGCTCAGCGATATTTGAAGAAGTGTTTTTTTGTTTCGGACTCTGAACTGCATTGACATTTTGTTGTTTCTTTTTATTGTTAAAATGAGGATTTTTCTTTTTATTTCCATATGGAACTGACTGTGGAATTGACTGTGTATTTCTAGGATATTGTTGTGTCTTACGCGCGTAACATTGACTATAAGAATGTGATCCTGTGTTGTGAACTGAACAAAATTTCGTTCTACAGTCTGCGCTTATGTGACCTTGACGTTTGCAGTTGTAACACGTCACTCCCGCTACTGGATTGTTAATTACGTTCACTGTTTGTGGTTTTGTTTCATTCTTAGCAAAAACTTGAGTTAACACGGGATCGAGATCTGGACACTTGGACATGTGTTTCTTTATCTGTTTATAGACATCCAATTCCGTACTTGCAGGCATTAACTTCTTATCAAAGCACCGCACTAAAGCTTCAGGCAACATAAGTGTCATGCAAGTTAAATACATTAATCGTAAAAAATCTTTCACGGAGATATTATCGTTAGTAACCCAAGTGGAATTACCTAAAATGTCCTGATATTCGTTAAGCCTATCAGCTATGAGAGCTGCTCTCTCAACAACATTAAGCCGATTCATAGTGGCTTGATTAAGTGTATTTCGTAACGTTAACACTACATCCAAAGCTTCCTCACCCCCATAGATCGCGCGTAACCTAACTTTGAAATCATCCCAAGTAACTGCTTCCTGAAATGAAACACCTCTTAAATACGCACTCGCATCCCCCTTAGAAAAATCTATAAAACTTTTAGCTTCTTGTAATTGTACAAAAGGATCTACGATTTGTTTGGCATTTAAATGGGCATCAACGGATGAAATCCATGACTCCACATTTTGTGGCAAGAACCCGTTGACACGGCCTTGAAAAGGAAGGATTGCTGACCTGGCATTTACAAGCGTCACAATTGGAGGAGGATTAGCCTGGCCTACACCACTAGGTCCAGGGGTAGGGCTGACAGGAGGAGCCATGACTGCTGTATTCTTTTTTTTTCTATCTCTTTGACCCCTTTCAATCCTATCAAAATATCTATATGAGTACAGACGCCCACTGCGTAAACGCATATGTATAATAAAATTCCCCCAACAATGTTACTAATCCCAATACATTTCCCCCCAAGAGTTTATGAAAGAAAAAGGAATTAGCACAAAGAAAGAAAAATTCTAAATGAGAATTCGGAGTTTCTTATAACAAAGTTTAGGAATTCACTCACCCCAGTAATAATTGACTAACGACTTGTGATAACTACACTTCACTGCCCAAACTGAAATGAATACAAAATCTCTGTACTTAGCTTTATATGAAGTCGACTCGTCGTCTCTCTCTCTCTCTCTCTCTTGATGTTTTGTTAGCGATGTTTCGTTCTAGTTTCTTGTAGAATGTAGTTCTTCCTGGATATGTTTTGCAATTGTTGAACGCCAGTCCTTGGGTTTCCTAGGATGTTGATTGAAGATTCTATTTGTATACTAACATATGTTGGTGTTAGCATTTCCGTTGGACTTAGTCAAAATTGTAGATTCTTGTAGATAGTTTTATTTTGAAGTCTTGAAGATCATTCTCTGGTTTTACAGCTTTTATGTTGAAGTCTTGAAGATATATCTCTGGTTTTACAGCTATTTATTTTGAAGTCTTGAAGATATTTCTCTAATTCTTAGAGTTTAATCGCTGCCTTAGAGTTTAACCGCTGTCTTTGAGTTTAATCGCTGTCTTTGAGTTTAATCGCTGTCTTTGAGTTTAATCGCTGCCACCATTTATTGGTGTGCTACTGTCTTAAGCACACATTTGAGTATGAGTTGTTTTCAGATGTATTTAAATGGTTTATTGAACACATCTTAGTGGTTTTTAAGTTTTATTGTGAATAAACAACTGAGTTAAACATCTCCATCACTGGAGGAAGCTGTGTTGGTCCACATGACCAATTCTGGTGAAGTTTAGATATGAACTGAATAAATTACCGATATCACAAATATCGTATGCTTGCTTTTTCTTAACCAAGTGACGGAATCGGAAGACACCTGCATCCGGTGACGTCACAAACTTTCACACGAAGAGACAATGTGTTGACACTAAGAAAGAATGGCAACTCAGCATCTTACATCCTGCTTACAATTTGAGTGACCATAGCAAATCTCACGGTCAGCTCTTCCAACCAACATGACATATTACGTCATTTGTTTTAAACATGTAATATTACTATTCTAACTATTACATATATGTATATATATATATATATATATATATATATATATATATATATGTATATATATATATATATATATATATATATATGTGTGTGTGTGTGTGTGTGTGTGTGTGTGTGTGTGTGAGGTTGTGTGCGTTATTGAGCATGTTCATGTATAATATCTAAAATTAGTAAACATATTATCTACCGTACAACTTTATGAAATGGTATCCTACATATCAGGCACCTACTTTGTCCTAGGCTGGACTACCAGTTGTCAGAAACCATATATAGCTAAAACTTAGAAAATATATTCCAATTTGTGAACAACAATAAAAAGGGAATTTTTCAATGCTCTTTATTTATGTCCGTTGTATATCTTAAAATTTCGAAGATGCTCAGCATACTTTGTGAAGCAACGAAAATTTTCCGATCTCTAAAACTCTTTTTATTGGCGTGCTAGCATGACCATTATCTTGAGCTCTCACGTCCCTTCATAATTTAAAATTCCCTTTCAATTAAACTTCTGAAAATCCTTTATTTAACTTTCATCTTTTCCCTCTTATGACTAGGAATGAAAGGTCTTTTCGTTAAACATCTGCTCGATATATATATATATATATATATATATATATATATATATATATATATATATATATATATATATATATATATATATATATATATATATATATATATATATAACTAGTAAGATTTTCGCTTCTGGCAAGCTTAAGTTTAAGGATGAAGAGGACAGCAAGAATACTTCGGATCATCTTACATATTTATTTTACACCAACGTTTCGGGAATCCATTCCCATCATCAGGGCTACATAAAAGACGAAATTTTATTTACATTAGAAATTAATGATACATTTTTTGCTTAAAATTGCTTCGGTATCAAAAAACAAAATATTAAAAAACGGTTAAAAGAATAAAAATACAGAAACCTAGATGGTATATAAAAACATGTGGCTAACTGAGGTCTTTTACAATTATTATTATAAAAACACTTGTGATCAAAATGGAATGTCAAAAACAAAAATATACATAATATAAATGAATGATTGAAATTACTGTCAAGAGATGTGGCTGAAAACTATAATAATATTTGAGAAAATTCCTAAAGAAAAGGCTTTAACTACAAAGAAAACAAAATAGATCAACAAGGAATGGAAGTTAATGGCAGTTAGGCAACATGTAATGGTGTGGAGGTGGTTTGGTTATTTAATGAAGGAGACAGTTTCTTGATGTAAACAGATTCCAAGAGAAGGAGCGAAAGGCAATCGGATGTTTGGGAAAGAATTTCGAAATGGTTGTATTGTATATGAGTTTTACATGAGTTTGAATGATTTCTTATTGAGGAAAATTCTTGGGATTTTAATATGGAACCAGTTCGATGACTGACACCCCGGTGGGAATCGACGCGGACCTTCAGTAATCGTCGGGTAGACCCGATATATATGTATATATGTATATATGTATATATGTGTATATATATATATATATATATATATATATATATATATATATATATATATATATATGTGTGTGTGTATTTAATCAGGACATAATGTTTTTTCCCCAGGACACATGACTGAAATGGAAAGGATAAGCATAGACTAGAAATCATTTGGTAAACAAAATGAAATTATTAGAAGTAAATTGTCGCTTTTTCTTAGAAGAAAAGTATTTTATGAAACGGTCCTACCAATATTAACTTATGCATCAGAAACTTAGAGACTTACTAAAGCCTTCAAACAAGCTAGTTACAGCTCAAAGAGCAATTGAAAATTTGATAATGGAAATTACACTATGGGACAGAAAAAATAGCAACATGGATACGAGAGTAAACTGAGGCAGAGGATATTCTTACAATATGTAAGAAAAAGAAATAGACATGGACAGGGTATATAATGAGAAGGATAAAGAATAGATGGACATGAAGAATAACAGAATTGGTCCCTAATGATTATAAAATAAATACGGGAAGGAAAAGGAGACGATAGATTGACGAACTATATGTGTGTGTGGGGGGGGGGGAAGACCAGGAAATAGAGGAAAAATGAGGAAATGGTTCAATATTCTTTATTGTGTTCATTGTAGGGTACTTAATGATACATTAATTTGACCACTATAGCCTATTGAAATAAATTTTGGAAACCCCATTTTTTGCAAATATCTCACTTGGGCCTTACTTTGTCTGAATAACTTTGATTTCCATAATGTTTTTTAAAAATGTTTTTGAAATTCACTTTGATATCTCGGATGTACTAAATGAATGTAGAAAACTCAGTATTACGGAAACAAATTTCTGTACTATCACTTTCATAAAAGACACTGTGTACATAAATCATCGTTTACTAGTAAAAAAAAAAAAAAAGGTTATTATTTTTTTTATAAACTCTTTTTGAATTATAAGAGCAAATCAGTACATATATAAAAGAATATGTCTGATATACAATGTAAAAAAATCTTCACAGGTAAAAGGGTCACCATTTTCGATAATATATCATGAAATTAAATGAAACATTCTGGAATACGAACGATTTAACGATGACTTTCAATTACAGGCAATCTTTATGAACAATAGCAACAAGAAAAAATTCGCCCCCTCCGAAAGGTTGGCATGCCTGAGATGCGGTGAAACAATGCTGCAACTTGTCAGTTGACAACTTGACACACGGTGACATTCATTATTCAGGAAACACTAGTAGCTATACGGAGAGTCATGATATACTGTAATTGCAAATAAATAATATCCTCCCCGTCGAAATTAGTTGTAAATCAAATATAAGTCGGACAGAAAACATTTCCAATGAGACGCGATCCCTAAGAATAAACTTCTTCTTCTTCTTCCTCTTCTTCTTCTTCTTCTTCTTCTTCTTCTTCTTATTATTATTATTATTATTATTATTATTATTATTATTATTATTATTAAGCTACAACACTACTTGGAAAAGCAGAATTCTGTAAGCCCAGGCCCTCCAACAGGGAATATAGCCCAGTGAGGAAAGGGAACAAGTAAAAATAAGATATTTTATGAACGGTAACCACATTAGGATAAATATCTCCAATATAAAATATAAAAACTTTAACAAAACGAGAGGAAGAGAAATAGGATAGAATAGTGTGCCCGAATGTACCGTCAAGCAAGAGAACTCTAACCCAAGAGAGTGGAAGACCATGGTATAGAGGCTATGGCCCTACCCAAGACTAGAGAGCAATGGTTTGAGTTTGGAGTGTCCTCCTAGAAAAGGTGCTTACTGTGACGGCGCCGAATAAGGTGTGAACTCAAAGGCAGGTTGGAAACGACTGAGTTATATTATTGTAGAACTCTCTCCTTATATACAAAACCTCAAGGCAACAGGACATAACAAGTTCACAAGACAGACAATATTACAGAGGAAAAACCAGACATGAATTTTCATGTTCGTTTTAGTGCGAGGGAAGAGCGAAGATACAAGCATAATATATACAAAAGGAATTATGTACAATTGTGTGAAACACGGTTGGTACATGGCTCCCCCCCTAAAAATGACATACTGTACATGTTAAATAGGGCGCCCTGATCTAGAGAGGCGAACTGTAGGCGGGTCATCCGGCAGAGGATAAGCAGGTTTTAGACGATCAATGGAGACCCAGTCTTCTTTGCCCCGAATGTTTAGGAGGAATGCTTTCGGACTGCGTCGGATCAAAAGAAAAGGGCCCGTGTAAGGGGGCGTTAGTGGTGGCTTGCTGGTGTCGTTGCGCAGGAAGACGTGCGTTGCAGAGTGCAAATCCGTTGGTATGTGATGCTTCGCTGGGGGCTTGTAAGTCTGGCGGCACGGAGTAAATTTTCCCACGACGTGACGTATGCGCTGGAGATCGTCGGAGGAGGTTGTAGAAGGAAAAAATTCGGCAGGGACAACCAACGGATCGCCATACACCATTTCAGCTGCCGAGACGTCGAGGGCGTCTTTAGGAGTGGTCCTTAGTCCAAGGAGGACCCAGGGAAGCTGAGTAAACCAGTTGCAATCCTTGCAGCGGGACATCAAAGCTGCTTTGAGGGTGCGATGAAAACGTTCAACCATTCCATTGGCAGCGGGGTTGTAGGCCGTTGTCTGATGTAGGGTGATGCCCAGGAGATTCGCTAATGACGTCCACAATTGAGAGGTGAAAGTGGTTCCCCTGTCAGAAGTAATATGCTCAGGGATACCAAATCTTGAAATCCATCCCTAGAGTAAGGCAGATGTACATGAGGCAGACGTTGCAGTTTCCATGGGAATGGCTTCAGGCCAACGAGTGGAGCGGTCGATGACGGTAAACAGGTAACGATGTCCTTGTGATGTGGGTAGGGGGCCTACAACGTCGACGTGAATGTGTGCGAAACGACGCTGAGGTTGAGGAAAGGTGCCCACTCCTGAATCCGTGTGTCGATGTACTTTGGACGTTTGGCAAGAAGTACAATCCTTATCCTTAGCATCCTTAGAAATGCTGTGCCAAATGAACTTTGCTTTCAGCAGCTGTGCAGTAGAACGGCACGAGGGATGTGAAAGGCCGTGAATGAAATCAAACACCTGTCGGCGCATGGGAGCAGGAATCCAAGGTCGCGGTCTACCAGTTCTGACGTCACAGAGGAGGGTGGTGTTGGAGTCTTCAAGGGGAAAGTCTTCCCAACGGAGGGACGTGCAGGATGTCCTACAAGCTTGATACTCTGGATCCTGTCGTTGGGCTTCAGCCAGGGCGTTGTAATCCAATCCCAGTTGAATGGCAGCCAACGTGTTTCTTGACAGGGCATCGGCAACGGGATTCGTTTTCCCAGGGACGTATTGGAGGGTGCAATTGTATTCAGCCACGGCGGAGAGATGTCGGCGTTGACGGGCGGACCAGGCGTCAGACTGTCGAGTGAAGGCGTGCACCAGAGGCATGTGGTCTGTGCGAATGACGAAGGGCGTACCTTCTAAGAAATGGCGAAAGTGACGGACAGCCAAGTGCACCACCAGCAATTCTCGATCAAAGGTAGAATAACCCGATTCTGCCTTGGACAGTTTTCTGCTGAAGAAGGCCAATGGGCGGGGCGAGCCTTTGACCACCTGCTCGAGTACTGCACCAATAGCGACGTCGCTGGCATCGGTGGAGAGAAGGAGAGGGGCGTGTGGGATAGGAAAAGTGAGAGCCGCAGCAGTTGACAGGGCCTTCTTTGCATTGCAGAAGGCTGCTTCTTGAAGGGGACCCCACTTCAGGTCCTTCGGCTTGCCCTTAAGGGAGGCGTAGAGGAGAGCAAGAGTGGTGGCAATGGCTGGCAGAAAACGGTGATAATAGTTGATCATACCTAAGAATTCCTGCAGAACTTTGATGGTCGAGGGCACGGGGAAGTTCTGAATGGCTGCTACCTTCTCAGGGAGAGGGTGGACACCTTCAGGAGTGATGCGGTGCCCTAAGAACGATACTTCGTTGGCGCCAAAGGTACACTTGTCGTACCGGACTACAAGGCCGTTTTGTTGCAGGCGGTCGAGCACGATGCGCAGGTGACGGAGGTGTTCCTCTTTTGAGGAGGAGAACACAAGTATGTCGTCCACATAACATACACAGAAAGGGAGGTCCCCTAAGATGCCATCCATGAGACGTTGAAACGTTGCCCCAGCATTACGAAGGCCAAAACAGGAGTAATTGAAGGTGTATGTACCAAACGGAGTGGTGATGGCAGTCTTGGGGATGTCTTCTGGGTTCATAGGCACCTGATAATACCCCTTCAGGAGGTCGAGCGTAGAGAAAACCTTCGCTTTGTGCAGGTAGGAGGTCACGTCGGCAATGATTGGGAGGGGGTAGTGATCCGGTTCTGTTTGCATGTTCAGGCGCCTGTAATCCCCGCACGGACGGAGGGAGCCGTCTTTCTTCAGAACGATGTGTAAGGGCGACGACCCTGGGCTGGAGGCCTTTTGGCAAAGGCCCATTTTCTCCATTTCGGCGAACGTCTGTTTGGCAGCTGCCAATCGTTCCGGTGCCAGACGTCTGAATTTTGCGAAGACTGGGGGTCCCGTCGTCTTGATATGGTGATAAATACCGTGCTTGGCGAGTCTGCGTTGACCAATCGTCGGTGGGCGACATCGACCAGAAGGTGGAAATGAGAGAGGAAATCCGCACCGAGGACTGGCATTGTGACGTCAGCAACGAGAAACTTCCAATTGAATTTACCGTTTCCGAACGATAATGTGAGGTTCACGTAACCGTAGGTGGGTATCGCAGATCCGTTGGCAGCTACTAAGCGGACGGCGGCAGATGTAGACAGACTACGTCGTGCCTTGAAGAGTTTCCTTGGCAAAAGAGAACGACAAGCACCCGTGTCTACCAAAAATCGCACGCCCGTTCCTGCATCCTGTAAAAAGAAAAGATTAGAAACATGGGAGGCCACCGCCACAAGCGATAGCCTACTTACACGTTTTTTGGCCACTGACAATCCTTGGCACATTTCTTCGTGTTTGCCCCGAATCTGAAGTGGTAGTAGCAAAACTGCGGCGGATGGGAGGTAGTAAGTGGCTGTAGAAGTCGTTCGTTGGGGCGCGAGCGATTGGTGGGTGGTGGGCGGCTTTGACGCCGCTTTGGCACGTCACGGGGTAGGCGTGTATGTCCTACGGAATTCATGTCAGCTTCGGTTGATGTTGAATAGGCATCCTCGTTGTCAGGGGTGGAGGCGTTGATGGAGGTCTTGAAGTGGCTGTCCATAAGGGCGTCGGCTTTGGTCATCAAGTCCTTTATGGGTAAACTATCGACATCGGGTATGGCAGCGCGTACAGGTTCGGGTAAACGGCGTATCCAAAGGGCACGAAGTAGGTTCACCTCACGAGGAGAGCCGTCTGCGGCAGGTTGAAGGCGAGCGATACTGGTCATTTCCCTGAGGGCAAGCGAAGCCCTTTGGTCCCCCAGCGGTTGTTGTGAGAGCTGAAAAAGCTTTGCTATACGGGCGGCTGGCGACAGCGAGTACTGCTGCAGAAGATATGTTTTGAGGGCGTCATACGCTATTGGGGTGTCTCCTTGTTCACAAAGCCAGTCGGATATTTCTGGGAAGGTGTCCTTGGGTATCGCCGCGAGAACATAATCCGCTTTGGTGGTTGAGCGAGTCACGCCCCTGATACGGAAGTGGACTTCTGCGCGTTGAAACCAAGCAAACGCCTCTACGGTGGCGAACGGTGAAAAGTTTCAATGGGTCCGTCATAGTACCAACGATGGAGGGGCGAGGGAGGTGGGGGTGGAAGGCAGTGGGAGCGAGTCGACTTCTGGGGTCACCAATGTGACGGCGCCGAATAAGGTGTG
>NC_090750.1:46111779-46126779 GCF_036898095.1 Palaemon carinicauda | reverse complement strand
ATGCATTGCTAGGTCCTATGCATATAGACTTTATTCGTAAAGAATTTTCTTGTAAATCATTCTCGCAGCGTGGGGACATGGCTCTAGCGGTGTAAGGTTGCCAACTTAGTAATTTGAAAAAGGGGTACTACCTTGATTGTGAGGCAATTCTCTTCCAGCTAGCTCCACCCTCCTACCTCTCATAATAATAATAAAAGAAATGAATAAATCTAGTTTGAGAATTTTCATGTACTTTCTAAGCAGGTGAAAACATAAAAATGACGTAATCCCTCGTACTCATACCTTGTGTGTGTCATACAGCATACCTAAACGAGATTATATAAGGTGAAATGAAAAGTTCATTCCTAAGAATAACGTAAATTTATACATACTGAATTGAATGAAAAACTATTAATGAATGACGAAAGTCTTATATGATTTACATATATTTATTTAAACCTACATGCGTAGAACTAACCTTACCAACTGGTTATACATCTCTTAAAGTTGTAAACATATTATATATATCATCATATCTTATCAAACCAATATCGAACCCACAGAAGGGCATTTTTGTTTGCCTCTATGATGTTTTTATCTGAGCACTGAGGTCCAGTGAACACCCTCCTCACAACCTAAAAAAATAAATACTTTTCGATTTAAAGTTATGGTTGTTCTACATTTCCGCTTTATTACTTCACATTATTGTACTCTAATTAAAGAGCTATTGAACGTATTCTTTCAATTATCAGATTTGGTGTTCATTATTTCCACCGCCATCTCTCATTAGAATACAAAGCCTTCTATCATTAGAATCCAATGGAATTTCATAACTTTTATGCTCATTCTCCAAGACTCTCCTCTACAGGAGCTGATGCCGGAGCATAAATCGTCTGAAGAGTGTGATTTATGGTGCTTTTAGCTTTGGGGATTGGTCCACAAATACCCTTACAAATGAGAGACGTTTCACCACCTATGAAACGGACTCGTACGCACCAGTCCTTTCTTTCACAATGGTTGTGGATGGGTGGTTGCTACGAAGGTACAAAATACTTTTATATTTACGTCTAGAAAGGATAGAAGACACTCGCTCTTTGTATTTCCTATATTATTAGATTTATTTAAATCTCTCTCTCTCTCTCTCTCTCTCTCTCTCTCTCTCTCTCTCTCTCTCTCTCTCTCTCTCTCTCTCTGGAGCTATATATTACATAAAGTACTTAATTTTATGCCAAGTATTATGCGTTATAATTTTATGAAGATTGTATAAAAAATTTTGTAAACTAATTAATATTCAGTACCTTTATGATCCCTTGATATGTTACAGAAACGTATTTAACTAATTACAAAATAACGCATTATGAATTTGTTTAGGAATATTAATGGTACTCCAATAAAATAATATAATCTCATTTTTTAACAGAAAAATATTTTGTATTTGTAGTTTTTGAGCCTTGCTTCTATTAAGACACAAAAGCTTTATTAAGTCTACATATTTCTTGACCATTAGTCTAAAAATACTGTTTCAATTTTCTAACCATTTAAAAGGATAATGAGTATCATCAATGAACGTTAATGAAATCTTTTCTTGCGCAGGATATAGTATATAATGCACAGAAAGGAAAAGGATTTTTAATGTTTGGGTGTTAAAGAAACTGAAACATAATTGGTTACAGATAATTGCAATCTATAAAGGAATGTTATTAAAAATTTAACCCTCATATTTTATACGAAGAACACGTAGAGGAAGCTACAAATTCTCATCTCTAATCTTGTCCTTCCATATAGCTACCAATATCCTTATGAGTGCTTTGTTTTCAAATCTAATAAATCTGTTAGAGATTCTTTCATTGTCATACCATGACTCATATCCATAGAGTAACATCGATTTCAGTAAACTGATATATAGCCTGTTTTTAAATATAATTTCAGGCGATTTGATTTCCAAATATTACTTAACCTAGCCATTGTCTGATTTGCTTTTTTCCATCTTTCGCTAAGCCCTGTATTGGAGATCATAGTTCCTAAATGCTTGAATTATTCTACTTTATTAATCATTTTTCCTACCAATGGTATTTCTTCTTTCATTGCATACTCCATTCTCATCATCTGTTTTTCTTCTATTTATCTTTAGTCCAATTTCCTGTGATATTTCATGCATTCCAGTAAGCAAGCATTGCAAATTCTGTGTTTTTCTGCTTACAGAGACAACATCAACAGCATATGCGAGGGTCTGCTTAATTCCTGTTACCAATCCTGTTAATTCCTTTTCCAGCATATCCGGCATTATCCATATTGTTAGCTATATAATACAAAAAAAAAAATTATTTCTGAAATATACTACACTTTTATTTGATAATAAATATGCGTCACAACTACAGTAAGCATTAGATTTATAGTCTGATTTACGGAAAATAATGGCCAGCTATAAATGTGAATTGCCGTAAAAATAATAGTACCATTTTGTTCATATTTTCAGCTTCTAGGCTGCCCAACAATTGTAACCATATAAAGGAACAAATATAAAGTTACAGGTTGTTTTTGTGGATTCACTGAAACTAAAACTTGTTTTTTAACATTTCTTAAATCATGTATTCTTGTTAATCTATCTTAAATCAAACCCTTAATTGATGATAACATTGTCATTAATGTTCAGTTAGTTAAGCTTAGATGAAATGATTAAATTAAGTTTAATAATTCCATGGAACAATATCTTATATTTTTTACCATATTAAAATTTTAAATATATTCTTCACATCTATGGAATATTCAAATCATACAATGCGTAATCTTTTTAGAAATAGAAGAAGAAATTGGATGGTATAAATTTCATATCTTATCGTATAAAAAAGATTATTCTCCAGCCACCTTGGGCTTATTTTTGAGGAAAACGATACCTTTTAATTACCTTTTTCAGTTGACAAGAAAAAGAAACCTTGAAACATTAAACCAACACCTGAACCTTTAATTTCAAATTTATGCCCACATAAAATAGAGTGGAGTGCGTATCGATTGAAAATTATGCACCTATATTTAATCAGTAATATTCTCAAGTCAACATGAGGTTGTTGCCGATATCTTGAGACATTATTCCAGGAACGAGTTTTACCTTTGGTTGACATTTATCCTATTTCTAACAAATGATATCAGTGATATTCGTATATACTATTCATTCACATATTACTTTTTTATCTTCACCATGCTCAATATTACATTTGGCGCTAACCACACTTTTTCTTGGTGAATAAACAATATCCCGAGATGCATCAGACTCTACCGGCTGTAAACGGTAATATCCGATTGCAGTATCGATTCACATATTGACCTTTTATCCTGCAACGGGATATTATATTTCCCTTTTATTTGTAAGGTGCACATGAAATCGGAAATTGATCAACTGTTATCACCCACGAACATCATGTACCTTTTTCTTAAAAAAGTAAAATATTTAAATATTTATTATTATTATTAACATTATTACACACACACACACACACACACACACACACACACATATATATATATATATATATATATATATATATATATATATATATATCGTCCTCAAGTAATCGGAATGCTAGATGCTAGTTGTTTTGTATAATTTGTTTTCTGTTATGTTGATTTACTGACATTGAAAGCTTTATATTTCCGGACTCCTGGTGCTTTGCAATGTTTCTATTGTTTGAAGCTTTTCTCGTCTTTTATGTATTGACAATATAACATAGATTTTCTTTCTAATTTAGTGCAAATAATTTTGTATTGCTCTAATAATGTTGACTGTATTTATATAATTTCCATTTTAAACTGAGCATATAAGCAGTAGCAGAAAATTAAGATATCATGCGGAGTATGAAAATAAAGATTTTCCTGTGTTTATGATATTTCTATAGTACATATGTAATAAAAAGATAAGGAAAATCGCATAAAAAACAAATGTAAAACCAACACAGAACAAACAATGGAAAACTATAGGCATAGAAACATCAAAGGCCAAATTTGGTGCTTTGGGAGTCTGTTGATTTTATTTTCGTGCAGTTTGAATTGAAACGGCCATCGTGAATACCTCTGTTTGAAGTTCCCTTGATTACCTAGACCAGATACCCATTTGCTGCAATTCATTGAGACTATTTCGACATGACAATGTTTCATTCTTTTTTTTTAATCATATATTTTCTTTGCTTCCAGAAACTGACTGGTTATATATTTCTGACGACAAGCTTGAAGATATTTATTTGTGGCTAAAAGTTTATATGTTATATCTATACATTGTTATCATAATTTGCTGATATGATAGCATGTTGAATACTATGTAAAGACATAAAACTTGGAAAATTATCTTTAGAAAATTGTGAGTTCGATTAAAATTTTTCCTCCAATATGCGTTTGAAATTATCGTTGTAGATTTATTAAGCCTTTCTTGTGAATAAATATTCAAATTCTTATATAATTTATTATGTGAACGCTCGCCTCGCAAATTTAAACTCCTCTTATCTTATAAGACTTTGTTTTCTCCTTTTTCTTCTTTTAATTTATTAATCTGAACTTTGTTTCATAAGTATTGAAAGCACCAGGGGTGTGTTCTAGACTTAGTTGTGTTATAGAAACTTTAATTTCATCTACTTCTAATCGTAAGAACAACAGTTTTTATCAAGATTTCTAATTATTTCGAATTAATCTTTCACAATTTATTGACGGATGTTATAACTGATTTTTGCATAATAGATAGTTTAAGTTGTGTTAAGCAGATGTTATATACACAATGACCATGATTTGAATAACGACCTGCTTACTTTATTAAATATTCATAAATGTTTATACTCTCTCTAACCGTAATTAAAAGAAGATAGAAAAAAAAAATAACCGAGACTAATAATGGGGCTCAAAAGGACCCAATAGTCATGTGATAAAATATCTAGAGAGAGAAAGAAAATCACCTGTCAATGCATATCCTCATTAGATTATTTCCTTGGAATGGAATTAGACAAAATGGATTGAGAGCTCATATCTCTGATGCACACCGTTAGGCATAAAGTCAGCACAAGGTCGGATACAGCATAAAATATAATTGGGTAATAAAGTTGAGATGAATATTTGATGCTGGTGAAAATATCACTTATAAACAATGATTAATAAGACAATTGATTAATAAGACAATTTGCATTTCAGATGGTTATCTTTGGGTTATTGACCATTCCATATTTTATATTGCTCATTTTTTCTATATATATATATATATATATATATATATATATATATATATGTATATATATATATAAATATATATATATATATATATATATATATATATATATATATATATATATATATATATATATATATATAGAAATTACGTAATCCTTTTTTCCTTTCATTTTCAATTCTATATAAATTAGAATTATAAGTAAGATAGCTTAAGAGTATCATAGGCCTTGGCGCTCTCTCTCTCTCTCTCTCTCTCTCTCTCTCTCTCTCTCTCTCTCTCTCTCTCACCAGAGAATAAAGGCACTCAGTAAGTATAAGGCACCAGGTCTAGATGATTTTCAACCAAGAGATATTATATAACTAGAAGAAGAGATAACCCAACACTTACAAAATGTTCCGAAAGACAATCAATAAACGAAAGTGAGCAAAAGGATGGAATCTAGGAAATGTTCCTCAAATATACAAGAAGGACCAAAAGATGATCCTGGTAACTACAGACCTCTGCATCTAACTTCAATGCCTTGCAAATTTTCTTAATCAATTATAGTATATTAAATAGTAGAATATATAGAGAAAAACAATCTTCTGTTAGACAGCCGACATGGTTTTAGAAAAAAATTTATACTGTGTGAAAAATTTATTAGAATTTTTTAACATGTCTAGCAAGGTTTTTGGAGATAGGGCAACTAAACAGCCAGTATTTGGTTGAAATAAAATCGGTGGTACCAAGGTTATGCAGTAGCGTACTATTTTGGAGGCTTGCATGTATGTCTGTTTTTATGTGTGCATGTTAGGAAAGTGGTATATGGTGCTATATTTTTCCGTTCATTTAATTTACCACTTTGAGAATTTGATCGACATTTTAAAATGTACATTTTATTTTCTTCTTTAAAACCTTATCTAATAAATACTCTATCTTTTTCTGCATGATTCATAAACTGATCGGCTGTAAAATGCTCTTCATACAGTAACAATTTTTTGGTGCTGATACTATGACTTCCAGTAGATCTGGCAGACTGTGGTGACATCAACAATTCTGGTGCATCGAATTTTATTTTCTTGTTGTCTACCCATTTATTGCATCTGTGAATTTTATCAAGCAAAAACCCCTGATGTTTAGTCAAACAAAATATTTGTATGATGAATATTCTTAGAGTAAAGAATATGTTAATATATTATCGAAATTATGCATCTATTATCTTAATCTGTATTTCAAACACAATAAGACCACACTCAGTCGTACCAGAAAGACGTTCATTACAATGAAAAATTAACTTCTATAAATGTTTGTGGTAATAGTGGTGTTACAATTGCATGTTTTTATGACTTCATGAACCTTAACAGAGTTTTACCACCTTCATGAACCTTAACAGAGTTTTACCACCTTCATCGTGTAGTGTTTTCAATAGATCTAGTAGCACTACTTCATATATCAAATAACAATCACGTAGATATCTACGATTACGGATTAGATATACTAGAGCATGTGGGATGGTTTTAACCTGTGTTGTTGGTAGCCTACCTATTATTAATTATTATTTACTCAACGCTTGTACCCTATTGATTAATATTGTATTGTAAATGTACAATATTAGGCGTTATTTCAAATCAATTACAACATAAGGGGTCGTTAATTCCATATTGAATCTCGATTGAAAATAAGTGGAAAAGTACCCTTTTGATGGTCTTAGAAATTACTTATGACTTATTAGTACGAACACATGATATAAAAAATCTTGAACCACTAAATAAGAATTATTTTAAGGTCATATAACTCTTAGAGAGAGAGAGAGAGAGAGAGAGAGAGAGAGAGAGAGAGAGAGAGAGAGAGAGAGAGAGAGAGAGAGAGAGAGAGAGAGAGAGAGAGATAGAATTTTCAGGATAGCAAGCAGTCTTCTGTGATCTTCATAGAGAGGAAATGGATTTTAGATTAAAAATAGGAAACCATTTTCCTTTAGAAATTTAAATTTAATCTATAATAATGAATAAGATTAAGCCCTTAAATATACTGATTAAGTTTACAAAAATACCCTTCTTTCACATAAAATAAAAATTTTCATCTTTGGCGTAGTAGGGTATTTACGAGCATCGATAATGGTAAAAAAATTTATTTTATAAATCATTTAATAGAATTTCACTCAAAGATAAACTATTTGAAACTTAGATACACTTTCCTTCTAGTTCTTTTCCATTTTGCTGGAAGGCCCAAGCACGCAAACTGTTCATTAACCATATCCGGAAAGTTAATTCAAACCTTGTATGCTTGCCGTGTGCCAGAGGAAATTATCTCCTTGATAAATGACATGGAATTGAATATTCTTACTGGAGACTTGTAGAAAGAGAGTATATGTCATACAAACCGTAAGGTACTTGTTAGTAACATTAAACTTTTATCGATTTTAGCATATCACTGATGCTCAAATTATATCGTATGAAAATACACTATGCGTTTGTTGATTATATGAAAAAAAAACTTAGTTGCATTACAAACATACACACATACACATGCACACAATCACACACACACACACGCATATATATATATATATATATATATATATATATATATACATATATATGTGTATATATATATATATATATATATATATATATATATATATATATATATATATATATATATATATACACAGTATATGTGTGTGTATACACAGACATACACACACACATATATATGCATATAATAATAATAATAATAATAATAATAATAATGATAATAATGTCTCGGTAGGAGACCCTCCTTCAAACAAGTAGAGTTGAATAATATTGCTGTATCAGCAGAATTCAATTTCTTGTCCAATTTCTCAATTTTACGGACAATTCTCTTCTGGGTTGCTACATTCACTTAGCAAGTCGGCGAAGTTCATCAGGTAGGTGAAAAATACAGTTCAGGTTAAGACTCGATGTATTTAACACAAGTACAAGTAATACTCGAAAAATATAAAGGACAAAGTCAGGAGTAGATCGCGACGCTTTTCGGAACTGCTTGCTCCGTCTTCAGGCGAGAAGTGAGGCTGTGGCTAGGTCAGGGGCCTTATATATCCCGGCGCTGGTTCGTAGAAAGGAGCCTCGAATTTTGATTGGCCGAGCGGAGGTTAGAGGCTCGGGTGGCTGAGGTACGACGAGCTCGGCTTGGTCTCCCAGGCTGAGAGGTGGGAAGGGATCCTGAATTCTGATTGGTCAGGACGCGCGCCGAGACAGCCAAAAAATCTGGCAAGCTCCTCTCTCGCTGAGTAGATTGGGATTCCAGACCTTGCTCGCCGCCAAAATCAGCGCTCGGCCGGACGATTTCTTCATTTGTAGGAGTGTCAGGATCGGGGTTGTCATCATTCTGGGGGTCCTGTTCTTGATTCCTAGCGTTGATGCGACGACATGATGGCAGGAGAAACATCTCTTGAGTCGTATTCAATGCTGGTTTCTCTTTCTGGATGAATAGGGCTTCCAATACTCGTAAGCGCCTGCTGTCCGGGGCGCTGCCGATAATCTTGGTATTAGCGACGATGTCTGCTCGACTAATTTGGGTGTTGTGTCGCTGTAAGGCGTGATTCCTTATAGCACATTGTTGGACGAGACACGAAATCCCCTTTGAAAGCTTCATTGTAGTCATACCGATGTATTTGCCGGGGCATCCTCGGACTGGGCATTGATAGGAGTAGACTACATTCGTCTTCCTCAGAGGGTCATTATCAGGGGGCGCTGGATTATTCCTCATAATCAAACTGCGAGTCTTAGCAGTCTGATAGTAGATGATAAGTTTCCCTTTCGTGGTCTCGTCGGTAGGTGACACGTTGCTGGTGATGATTTCTTTGATGGCCTTCTCATCCCGCTGATATTCTGCGTGCATGAAGCCTCTGTAGTATAGTTTAATGTCACTAGATCCGTTGGTGGAGGTGTCGGACCTATCTCTGGTGTTGTCGGACCCCTGGCTGGCGCTGTCGGACCCTTCTACCGCAGAGGACCCATACCACTTGTCAATAGCTGCCCTCACTTCATGCTGGACTTGCTTGTTGGTATAGCCATTATTGATGAGGACCTGTGTGGCTCTTTCCAGCTCCTTGTGGGTGTCTGTCCATGATGAGCAGTTTGACAAGGCCCTGCGTACAAAGGCCTTGATGGTCGAGGCCTTGTGGCGGGCAGGGCATTCACTATCGCCATTCAAACACATGCCGAGATATGTAGGCTTGGTGTAGACAGTGGTGTGAAATCCCTTGTTGGTAGAAGAAATCAAGACGTCCAGGAACGGGAGGCTGTTGTCCACGCTGTTTTCGAGGGTGAAGTGGAGGTCCTCCTTAAGTTCTCAATGGCTTCGGTGGAAGTAGCTTTGACAAAGGTATCATCAATGTAACGAAAGTAAGCAAGGGGGAACTCGACTTGGGAGAAGACCCTCTCCTCTACTACTTCCATGTAAAAGTTGGCAAAGAGCACGCCCAAGGGCGAGCCCATCGCCACGCCATCCTTCTGTAGGTACGTGCCCACAGTGCGTAGTAAAGGGGGCCCTCTTAGTGCAGATGGCAAGGACGGCCCGGAGGGCTTGTTCTGTGATGTTCAATTCCGGTGTCTTCTCGTCCCTGTAGACTCTATCAGCGATAAGGTCGATGGTTTCATCAACAGGGACATTGGTGAACAGAGACTCGACGTCCATCGATGCTATGACACCCTCTCCGCGGACGTCCTTGATCCTCTCTAGGAATTTGGCAGAGGAGGCCACACAGTAGCGGTCGGGGACATATGGCGTCAGAATCGCGTTCAGCCTCTTAGCCAGCTGGTATGTCGGCGTAGGGCATTGACTAATGATTGGTCGAAGTGGGTTGCCTTGTTTGTGAGTCTTTACATTGCTGTAGAGGTAACCAGGTCTAAAATCCCCCGAAATCATGGGCAGGTGTATGGCATTGGTTGCAGCGTTAATGGCCTTGATGGTGCGATTTGCCTCCCTCTTGATGTCTTCCACAGGGTTGCTCGTGAGGCGCTCGAATTTAGTCAGGTCGCCGAGGATGGCGTCCAATTTCTCGTTGTACTCTTCGGTGTTGATGAGCACAAAAGCAGCTGTCTTGTCGGCCCGTCGGACGGTGACACCAGCAACTTGTTTAAGCTCTTTAGCCGCAGCTCTCATCTCCTTAGAAACGATGCCGCTGCTGTACCTGCCCCTATCAGTAAGGGCCTTAGCGAACAGAAGCGGCTGAAGGGCGTCAGTCGTCTGGAGGGCACCACATTCTTAAAGGTTGAGGGTGGAATCTAGGAGTAATTCTATCTCCGGGCACTTGTCGGTTGGTCTAGGTCGGGTGATAAAGTGACAGTTGAGGCCCATCTTAAGGATCTGCTCCTGTGCTGGCGTAGGGACTTAGCTGGAGATGTTGATGTATTCCTGGCGGGCCTCTGGGATCCGCAGCTTCCTGCCATTAAGGGTGACCAGCTTCCTCAAGATGGTCCTCATCCTCTTCTTTAAGTCCCTCTCCTTAAGGACTTGTAGAGCATGGACAATGTTGTTGGGGTAGCTCAAGCCACCCCTTAGGTCCTCTTCATGGTTGGGGTTGTCTAAATCAGGGCGTCGATCATCGGGGGCGTCGTCATCAGGGGCGTCCTCGTCCTCGGGGTCACTATCAACCTCGAGGGGGACGTCAGTAGCGAGCTGAGCTTCTCCTCCATCCCTCAAGCTGGCCCATTCATCGTCAAGGCGGACCCAAAGGGCGTAGAGCTCGTCCTTCAGGGCCTTCTTTTGCTGGAGTTGACGCTGGAGGAGGCTTCTTCGGTATGAATGGGTCTCGGGATCGTTTAAGGCCGATGGGTCTTGCAGGTGGATTTCAGTATATCTCGGTAGGAGACCCTCCTTCAAACAAGTAGAGTTGAATATTATTGCTGCATCGGCAGAATTCAATTTCTTTTCCAATTTCTCAATTTTACGGACAATTCTCTTTTCTGGGTTGCTACATTTAGCTAGCAAGTCGGCGAAGTTCATCAGGTAGGTGAAAAATACAGTTCAGGTTAAGACTCGATGTATTTAACACAAGTACAAGTAATACTCGAAAAATATAAAGGACAAAGTCAGGAGTATATGTGTGTGTGCGCGTATATATGTTTGCGTTTGTGTGTGTATATGTATGTATCTGTGTGTGATTGTTAATACACACATTCATATATATATATATCCTAATCATCATCATCAGCCATCGCTAGTCCAATGGGGGGCAAACATCATTGACATGTCCTACTTTCTTCTGCACAAAATATTCCAAGCTCGTCAATCCATTGTCTTCTGTTCCTTCTCCTATTCTTTTGCTATTTATAGAGACTCATTATGTAATTCCTAATGTCCATCTACTATATGTCATTCTTATTACATGTCTTTCCTATCTTAATTTCTTTTTCTTACATGTTTGAATATCCTTTCAATTTGTTTGCTCTCTTATCCATGTTGTTTTTTATATCTCTTATTGTTATTTCTATCATTATTCTCTTCATAGCTCTTTGACCTGTAACTAACTGAGGTTCTAAGGCTTTTGTAAGGCTCTAAGTTTCTAATGCATAAGTTACTATATGTAGGACCATCTGATTACACACTATTATTTTCAGAGACTGTCATTTTACTATTCATAATCTAATTTTTTCTTTCAAAAGCTCTCAACCTATGTTTTTGTTCATTTAATTTATGTCTCATGTCTTGCAGAAAAACTTACTATCAGTCCCAAATATGTGTATTCTTTAACAATTTACAGATGTGCGTCCATAACCCTTATTTATTGTGTCCCTGGTATTTAATTGAAAAATATCTTAGTTTTACTCATATTAATTTCCACTCTTACAAGTTTACTTTCTGTATTCAAATTGTGTATCTTATTTGCAATTCCTCCCATGATTCACTAAACTGAACTAAGTCATCTGCATTATAATAGGCTGTTAAAGTATTCCCTATTAATGTTAATTCCTACATTTTTTCAAACTATTTATTTAACCCAAAAATCATTTCGAGCAGTAAAATAGCTACGCATTCTGTTTATGAAAACTTATAAATAGAGAATGTGAATAACATTCATGAGATATTAGAAAATATGCTTTTAGGCGTCCTTGGCAGTATCCCACTTGCAGTAACCCGAGATACGACAAGATATCATTATCCGTAACAGGAAATATACATCCTGCACTCGCGTATTCCAAATGAGGTTTGCGAGTCTTTGGAATATGTAATATCTCCAAGATAATGTTGTCGCTAACAGTCTCCTTACGTAGTCTAATATGCACGGCCTGACATGAAAGGGATATCGGGAGCTTTTACTACCTTTGCCGTTCTGAATCAATTTAAACACATCTAAAAACATGGAAATGACTCTTGTATAACAAATAGATATAAAAATAAAACATTCATACATACATACAGACACCGAGAGATATTAGAAAAAAAACAATTAGACATATAAATGTACTGTATATGCAAGTGGTAATGAGACAATTGAACTAGGATAATTCAAACGTTCATAATATGTATGGTTCATGTACAAATAACTACAAGTTTGTTAATAAGATGTTGGTTGGTAGTGGTGATATGATTACTGTTTTTTAATTTACCAATATTCAACGGTGGATGATAGCCATACTTATTTCAAAATAAAGGATGAACTATGTAAACATGTCTTGTATTTGATATAATGCTGAAGATAAAAATCTCATGAGAGAATTATATAAATATACAGTAATCTTACTTAATACTATAAATGTTATCCTAATTTATCAATGTTGAAATACATTTTAATAGTTTTGAGTATTCCATAACCTTGTTTGAGATGAACGAGACTTTTTGCTTTTATGACTAAGAGTTTTGTTACGTTCCCGTCACAAAATAATGGCCCAGCTTTGAATTGGGTAGAACCTACATATATATATATATATATATATATATATATATATATATATATATATATATATATATATATATGTATATATATATATATATATATTTATATATATATATATTTATATATATATATATATATATATATATACATATATATATATATATATATATATATATATATATATATATATATATATATATATATATATATATATATATATGCACCTTGAGCAGCATAAAAAAACCTTTGCCACATTGTGCGATGAAATCAACTACTCTGTTACTGGTATTTTGGGTATAAATTCTTATCTATTCCATGAACAAGAGACTCAGATGTCGGTGCAAATTTAAAGCTATACAGAGCAAATTTACTGGTTTTCTCTCAACTTATACAATTATAAACAAACACACTTGGAAATCTTTTGTCATACGACTTTTCGAACAAAGTTACATTATGCATGACGTAAAGTTTAGTTATATTAAATTAATTGGGTGGTTTCCCCTCTTAATATTCAATGTTAAGTGCCTATTGTATAATAATCAGGAAACGATGTAGCCATTATATAAAATTATTGCCTAATAACTTTTTTATTAGTTCAGTCTCGAGATCTAGAGAATTTTTGTTTTTTACGCTAGTATCCCGTATGCTTCATACACGCCCTTTACTATGACAGTATTTTTTTTTCTCGCACTCTCACTGACAAATAATACGAAAACATGTATGAGAATGCCATCGTATTTTCTAGATTGGTTGAATTTTTTTTGACAGCATTGCTCTGAAGCTGATAACCTTATGAATAAACTTATTTGCATTCGCCTTGCCTCTCTGTTAGCACCTAATATCGACATTGCCACATTAACGACCCCGGTATGGTACCTCAAAACCACCGTGACGGTTCCATAATGCTGTGACTGCTTTAAAACCTCCTTTTTTTCACCCACCGGTGCAGTCTATCCTTTCTACAATGCCGCCCACCGTACCTTACGCTACAACACCTCACGTCAGCATGAAACTACTGACCTTTGCCATCAGAGAAGCTCTCGCCTGGTTCCAGCACACCGGAGTTCACTTTTGCATCAAGTGTAACTCGCTCAAACCGCAAAGCAGAATATGTCCTCGTGGCGATCCACAAGCACACTCTCCCAGATATCTCAATTAGGTTTTGTGATTAAAGGAAGGCCCCAGGTGCATATGACACCCTCAAATCTTACCTTCGCGAGCAGTACTCACCAGCGCCAGGTCTCAGTACAGCTAACCTTTTTCAGCTGTTTCAACAACCGTTGAATGATTAAAAGGCTTCGGTCGCCCTTAGGGAAATGACTAGCATCGCTCGTGTGCCACCCACCGCAAATATCTCCCCTCAGGAAGTGAACCTACTTCGTGCCCTTTGGGTTCGACGCCTACCTGAACCTATATATGCTGCCATCCCCGATGTCAGTACATTGCCCTTGAAGGCTCTGATTACAAAATTTGACGACCTTATTGACAGCCTCTTCACCATTTTCAAGACCTCCAGCAACGCCTTTACTCCTGATGAAGTGGACAAACATTTAACACGGACTGAAGCTAACGTGAATGTAGTAGGACACAGATACCCACCCCATGATATAATGTAGTGGTGACAAAGCCACCGCTCATTCACATATGCCTACCCTCGCTCACGCCCAACCCAGGAACTATAAAGCCACTTATGCCTATCAGCCACAGTTATGCTACTACCACACCAGATTCAGGGCTGTTGTTAAGAAATGGGCAGAAGGTTGTATATGACCCAAAAACTTATAAGTAGGCCATTGCTTGTCGCAGTGGCCGCTCCTATCACTAATATTTTCTTTTTACAAGATTTAGGTATGGGTGTACTTGGTTCTTGACGTTCCCTTTTATCAAAGTCACTCTTCAGGACAGAGCATAGCAATTCTAAGCCTGCTGACATCCACCAGGTAGCTGCCAGTGGATC
>NC_090750.1:46094279-46106779 GCF_036898095.1 Palaemon carinicauda | reverse complement strand
ATTTGTGTGTGGTTGTAAAATATACATATGTCAACTTTCAGCTACATCCGATGCTTTGATAAGGAGCAAAGTCCAAAAAACCGTGTTACAGAGGCCCTGAATCTCATAGTAGTTAAAGTTTTCCTTACAGTTCCTAAAAACATGAAAGATCTATTTAGTTTCAATTATATTATTCCTAAAATTGCTTAAAGGTTATTCATTACAATATTACCTGTCGTCATTTATGAAACATTTTGGTGATGCAAAGAAGAGGTTTGATTATACATAATGATATTAGCTTTAATCAATTGGGATTTTCTTAATTTACATTTTAAGGATTTTCGGAACACTATTCGGACTTAGCACCAGTATTTGAAATATGGTTCACTATGACCAAAACCGGCAATAAAGCATTGAAGAGAGAAATCACTGATGGAGCATTGCATATTACTCTGAAAAAGAAATGCAGGTATATCTGACTCTGTTTTATCTTCCGTAATCTGGAGGTAATAAGCTAATACCGGTTTTCAATCATCTCTGGAGGAAAAGGCCATTCAGCATCGTGAGGATTCCCAAAATTACCCATCTTACGAAATAGGAAAATGATCAAGAACAGCTTCTCATGATCCATAATAATCACATTTTCGTAAGTTACATGATGTCGAAATTTATGGTTTGGCAATATACAATTCTTGTGGCGGGTTACAATCAAGCAATAAGTATCTTTTCCACAATTAAACTTATTCTTCGTTAATTATCTGCTCTTCGTCTCTTAAGGTCTCTAGGACTGCAAATTGATTGCTACATCCAACTCCAACTCTCTTTGCTCATCTTCTAGAAGCTCATTGCATTAAACCTAGGTATTGTATTTACATTTTTGTTGGGTGTTTTCAGTTTTAATTTCATTGTTGCAATAAAGATCTGGTGATCGCTACCAAAAAATGCACCTATATAGCTTTTTACATTTCTCAGTCCTCATTCTCTCTTTATTAATGGCTATGTGATATAATTTTTGTTTTCCATTGCTTCATGGTGGTATCCATGAAGCCTATATTTGTGGATTTCTTTTTGCTGGAAATGAGTTCCTCTAATAAAAGGAGTTTGTTTAACAAAAACATACAAAATATGCTCCATATATATTTGCAACTTTACCAAAACTCTCAACACCCATTAATCTCTTTATACCTTGATTATTCCTTCCAAATATAGCATTGAAGTCACCAATCACAATTTTCATATCTCTCTTTGGGACTCCTCTCTTTTACTCTGCAGCTCTTCTTATCATTCATCTTTCCGTTCTTCAGGGGAATCATTTGTTGCTGCATAGCAAAATATAACACTCATATTACACTACTTAGACTTACATTTTGCAAGTAACAATCTACTATTCATAGCTCACCACTCTGTGTGTATATATATATATATATATATATATATATATATATATATACATATATATATATATATATATATACATATATATATATATATATATATATATATATATATATATATATATAGTCAATTCCTTAGCCAGATTCAACAAAGGATAGCCAGTTCATTGCGATCATTTCCATCTTCTCCACCGGTTTAAACTCTATCAGTCACCATACTGCTAGTGACACCATTGAGTTTTAGGGGGCATTTCTTCCATACCGAAAGTTTTTGTTACTCAGTTAGGTTGCTCATCAGTTTTAATAACTGTTGGTGAATATGGATTGCTAAGATGTATCGCCTATTGTGGTTTATATATATATATATATATATATATATATATATATATATATATATATATATATGATGTACCACCCATTGTGGTATATATATATATATATATATATATATATATATATATATGTATGCATATATACAATTTATATATATATATATATGTATATATATACATATATATATATATATATATATATATATATATATATATATATATATATGCATGTATATATGTACATAAGTGAATAAATAAATAAATAAATATATATATATATATACATATATATATATATATATATATATATATATATATATATATATATATGTACACATATATATATCTGTGGGTGTATATGAAAACCTTATCTTGATATTATGTTTTTTTCTATTTTATTATCAAACATAACAAAAAGGCAACCTTGTCTGACCTAACTAAAATTTTATTTTGAGAAATCAGACACACATTAACTCCCATTTTTTTTTTCTTACTTCATGAATTACCTGAAAAGTCGCCAAAATATAAACCGAATAATTATCTACTGTAATACCTTATATATTATTGATAATATATATATATATATATATATATATATATATATTTATATATATATGTATATATATATATATATTTATATATATATATATATATATATATATATATATATATATATATATACAGTACACCCGCCGTATACTTACTAATTTTAATTTTTGTCGTGATAATTCATTGCTGATATTTCCAAAATTTTATTGATTTATTATGTATTCAGAATTTTGTATCCGTAATACTATGTTAAGGAAGCAATTCCATAATTTAACATAAAATATCAGTTTTTCTTCATTCTAAATGAAAGCTGCTGGCTTTTGCTAATTTTATTATGAAATGGAATCTCCAATCTTAGAGATATTTAAAAAAGTTTGAATAAGCAATAACCAATTGTGATATTGATAAGGTATCTAGAACAGAGAATTGTAATTGTTTTTAACAAATGATTATGGTATAGTACGTGCTATATACTTGAAATGTCAAAAATTATTATCAAAAAGTATGGTTTAAAAGTCGCTCATGAATGACAGAGGCAAGGATTGTGAGAATTCCTTTGTAGGACATTATCTAGAAATTGACCAAATATACATTTAATCAGCTCTGAATCCCTCTCACTAACCAATCTAAGACTTGGGAGGACCATGCAATGGATGCTCATAACTAAGCATGTAGACCTATAGACTTTTCCATAACATGGTCCTGACTACACAAGGATAACGAGTTTGCAGACGCCTTGGCAGACACTAAAAAAGAAAGATCGAACAAAATCAGATCTCGAACCCCAGTCCATTTGATCACAGAAAGGAACGTTATCATTAGGCAACCACAGTTTTACTATATTTTTAGCTTTATAAAATGTTTCAAGAATAGAGGTGGTAAAAGAACTTCCAATTCAGTGAAACTTTAATACAAATGGAAATAAAATTCCAGACAGTTTTCTATGAAAGATGAATAGAATAAATAATTTTCTCGTTAAATTCCAACCACTCAAATTCCTCGTATTTCTCTCATTAAAAGTTGATTGAATCTGACGAATGTAAAAAGCTTCCGTATTTCTTTTCCTGTTCGTTAAGTCGTCTGAATTTAAAGTTCACTGTGTCTTTTCCTTCGTGTTTCCCCTAATTTTTATCATAGTGGTAAATTGATTCTTAAATATGGTGATGATCTGTTTTGTGTTACAAACGATTCATATATTTTTTTTTAATGTTATCTTTGACTCATTTCGTCATTTTCAAATAATCAATACCGAATTACCGTATCATTTCGATGAGTTTATCATATGGCACAGTGGATATTTTTTATATATCCATTTTATTTTAAGTTATTTTGTCTGTTCGCGTTGTGAACATCAAACAATAGGGTATATACATATCTCAAGCTTACAATTTCCAATTGGACTCGATTTATCTTTAGCCTTTTATTTCCGTGTTGAAATATGTCATGTCTCCTAATAACAATAACTATTACTTTTACCTTATGTCTTATAGATAGATTATTCAAACGTCCAGATCATCATGTTTGAAGAAAAGGAGTTAGGTTAACTATAGCGACTATATTTATTTCATTTTATTTTAATAAGTATATGTATACTAATTAAACAAACATGTCCTTACAAATTTCTTGCCAGATTCTTTCAAAATATACAAAAAAATCCAATCGTGTACCGACCCTACATAACCTAGATGGGTGATTTCTTGGTACCATGTAATAGGTCATAACCATTCGTATCACGCAGAGAGCCTTTCTTTTTCTCCTTTTATCCAGCGGCTGACTAAGGATAGAAAATTTAAGGATGACTACAAATGTTAGAGAGAGAGAGAGAGAGAGAGAGAGAGAGAGAGAGAGAGAGAGAGAGAGAGAGAGAGAGAGATAAACTTATCTATTTGGAGTATAATGGATTTTTTTATGTTTCCAATCTCACTTTATTTTGCAACATCTTACAAGAAGCATTGTTTCTTGTCATTGTTTATCTTTTTATTACCCTGCCTACAATCGACTTTATAATTAGCAATTTGCAGCTATGGGGAATTCGTAGGCAATATTTACGGATAATTTTTTATACTCTCTTCAAAGCTTACCATTCCTAAGTAGCTCAATGAAACCTCTTTACTTCTAGAAGGATCATTAACATGGTGAATCTGTTTATAGGTATGGGACTATCATGCATATAAGAAAAAGTGTCTTTTTTAAACATATTAGCATCTCTTAATATCTATACATAAAATGAGTTTGCAAGCTTTTCAAAATAAAGGACAAGAATCAAGTTTCCTCTCTGGTTTGATATTCTTGGAAGTATAACCCTACAACAACTGAGTAAGAGTGAAGAGAAAATTCTAGAATATCCAGATATTTCTCTACATATGTTGCCACAACCCATTCTTTATTGCTAGCCAGGATGTTATTGCATTTTCCCCTTCGCCATAAATACTACTCCAGTTTTACCTTATTCGGCTGATAGTGGAAGAATGAACTACTGATGGACTGATAACTCTCTTTCGATAGATATTGGTTTTTAAAGACTAAAATTCTTCACTAGGTAATAAAAGCATTTCAATTGATCTGAAGATTGAAAATACGGGGAAATTATTTAACCATGTAATAGACAGGAGCACTTCCATCGAGATTGTCGTATCCTATTGTGTCTCTGAAACACACATGATTACCGAATACAGAAACTATCACGGATAAGATCTTGATTACATTAATCCTGGGATTTTTTTTATTGAAACATATACAATGCATATAAATAAAACATGCATAAGTTATCAGATTAAAGATATACCTGAAAAATCCTGTAGGTAACCTAGTCTTAGTGCTTATGTTTATGAAAAATTACCGTTCGTGATAACTCGATCTATGTAATCCTTTGAGTCTGTATTAAATCTTATCCGGATCAAGCCTCCATCACCATGAGTCATTATATCATTTTATCATGTGAAGGAAAGTCACCTAGGACAATGCATAGGGCAATATGAGACGTCCATGGTTTCTAGACAAGAGCGTAATCATAGATCAGGACATCGAGCGTAATAAGTCTGATAATTAGCAATCTTACGATACCTATGAATACTGTCTAGCGAGTGCGCAAAACCCGTGGTCAGGGTACAATAGTCAAATATTGATGCCACCAAGAGATAAGCTTTCTAATGAGGTACATTCAAATTAGGTTAAATGAAGATACTGTCACTCACTCACTCACCAAATCCCGTCCGGAATTCTCCGGGTTGGGTCCTGCATCTGATATCGCCATTCTCTCCAGAGACTCCTATCCAATGCCATCTGTGCCAGCTGCTGAAATGTCTCGCCTCTATTTGCTTTCTTGAAGGTTTTCACCCATGTATCTCTTGGTCGTCCTCTCGGTCTATTTCCGGCCACCTAACCATGAAGCACTATCTTTGGCCATCTGTCCTGTTCCATCCTCTGTACATGCCCAAACCATCTCCTCTGAATATCTTCCACTCTAATCAGAATTGTGTCCTCAACACCAGCCATTTTTCTCACTCTCTCGTTCGTAATTCTGTCCTCCCATCTTACACCACAGATTCTTCTCAGACATTTCATTTCAAAGGCTAATAACTTTTTCTCTTCTCTCTTCTTCAGTATCCAGCATTCAGCACCGTATATCACTGTGGGGATCACTATTGCTCTTAATAGCCTAATTTTCAACTTAATGGATATATTTCTATCTTTCCAGATTCTTCTTAGCCTTCCAAATGCTTTCTGGCTGCTTGAGATTCAGTCTTGAATTGCTCTTTCCATCTTTCCATCTTTCCATCTGCTGTGAGAAACACTCCCAAATATTTAAATTCATTGACTTGTTCCACTTCTCCCTCTAATAGCTGTATTTCTAAGGCCTCTCTCTGGCGTCCAATTTTCATACTTTTGGTTTTCTCTCTATTTATCACTAATTCATACCTACTGCACTGCTCCTCCACCATTCTCAACACTCTCTGAAGTTCCTCCTTAGTTTCTGCTAAAAGCACTATGTCATCTGCATACCTCATGTTAGATATTTTTGTCCCTCCTATATCTATGCCACCCTCATAATCTCCAAGTGCCATTCTCATAACCCATTCCAAGTATAGGTTGAAGAGGTGTGGTTATAGTGGGCAACCCTGTATAACCCCACCAGTGGTTATGAACTCTTCTGTCAAACACTTTCCTTTTCTTACTCTAGCAGATGTCCTTTCATACAATCTCCTGATGGTTTCCAGTATTTTTGGTTCTAATCCCCATTCCTTCAAAATCCTAATCATTCCTTCTCTCCATATGGAGTCAAACGCTTGCCTGAAATCAATAAATACGCAATACAGATCTTTTTCCTTCTCCCAGAATTTTTCTATGATTTGTGAGAAGGTTAATACATGATCGATTGTTCCTCTGCCCGCCCTAAATCCTGTTGACCCTCATCAATTATTTCCTCTTCTTGCCTTGCTATTCTACTTTGTATGATTTTTGCTAAAACTTTATAAGCATGTGGTAATAGACTGATAGGCCTATAATTTTTGCATAAGGTGGTGTCCCCTTTCTTGTGTGTTGGAATTATAATGTTTTCAATCCAATCATTTGGAGCTGCTTGTCCATCTACTATATCCCTGCATAAATCACACAACAATCTTTCTACCATTTCACCGCCAGCTTCAGATACTGTACTGTTTCACAATTATCCAGACATGTAGCATTACGTTTCAAGGTTTTCCTCATGCAGTATGGGATGAATTATGATTTATTTAATATCATCTCTGACGAAATATAGGCCTTTTAGCTCTCACCCTATCTAATGAATAAAGAGTTTTGGTATTGAAAAATTACATATACATACACACGAGCACACACACACACACACACACACACACACACACATATATATATATATATATATATATATATATGTGTGTGTGTGTATGTGCAGTAAGCGTGTATATATATATGTATATATATATATATATATATATATATATATACATACATATATATATACACATATATATAGACATGTATATATACATATATATATATATATATATAATATATATATACAGTATATATACTGTGTATATGTATATGTATATATACATACATATATATATATATATATATATATATATATATATATATATATATATATACTCTCAGTACGGTAAAAGTAAAAAACGACACGGGACAATATTTGTAACATGTAAAACCGCTTTTCCTATAGTAAATAATGTGATTTTAACAAATTGGACATTTATTTCTACTGCAAATAAGTCGTTCTACCGTTATTGAACCCCCGCCACCCCACCCTTTCCTGACGGACAGAGGTAGGAGCCTGTGACTTGGGGTATGAGAAAACAGAACAAAACGTGATTATTCAGCACTTTCTAAATTTGCAAAAGGTCGATAATCCTAAAAAAAAAAAACAATCTAACCTAGCCTAGTAGTTCCCAGGTCACAGACCAGTCTCCAGACCCCCCTTCACAGATCACAAACCTTCCCAAGTCACTTTCTCTGGTGACAAACCTTCCCAGGTCACAGACCTAGCCGTGTGGCTAGCTCCCCTGACCCCTCATCACAGGTCCCAAACTTTCCCAGGTCCCAGACCTAGCTGTGGAGAAGTCCCCCGGACACCCCTTACCAGGTTAAAAAATTAAAACTAAATAAAAAATACATCCTTACATTAGGATAAAATAAAACACAAATAATTCCTTAACTTATCATTGACACCTACATGTTATTTGTTTTTTTCTTTGGCAATTTTTACAAAAGCGTTGCCGTAAAAATGTGCTGTTCATCGCTAAAAGCCAAGACAGAATCAAACTAAGGACACTTTACCCTTCGAGAGATAATACAACGAGCTTCTAAAGATTTATTCAAAAGACCAGGAGTACCATGATAATCACCATGAAACTTGACTCCAGCATCGAAATAGTCAAACGAGGAACCATTACACTGTTGTGTTGAGCTCCAAAACACACACACACACACACACACACAAAAAAAGACACGTAATACAGCTACAAAGGAATTGAAGAGATTTTCTAAGAAAACGGGATGAGTCAAAGAATTTCCTACATCACTCTCAAGCATACATCATCACCATCACCTCTTACACTTACTGACGCAAAGGCCTCGGTGAGATCTCACCAGTCGTCTCAATCTTGAGCTTTTAATTGAATATTTCGCCAGTCATCATCTCCTACTTCGCACTTTATAGTCCTCGGCCATGTAGGCTTGGGTCTTCCAACACGTCTAGTGCCCTGTGGAGCCCAGCTGAACGTTTGGTGGACTAGTCTCTCTCAGAGAGTGCGAAGAGTATGCACAAACCATCTCCATCTACCACTCATCATGATCTCATCAACTTATGGCACTCGAGTAATTTCTCTTATACTTTTGTTTCTAACTCTTTCCTGCCATTTAACTCCCAATACCCATCTGAGGCTTTGTTCTCAAATCTACTAAATCTATTGGAGATTGTTTCTATTGTCATACCATGACTCATGTCCATACAATAACACTGATCTCAATAAACTGATATATAGTCTGATTTTTATATGTAATTTCGGGTGACTTAATTTCCAATTTTTTTCTTAATTTAGCTATTGTCTGATTTGCTTTTTTCAATCTTTCACTAAAATTCTAATTCTAAAGACCCTGAATTGGAGATCATAGTTCCTAAATACTCGAGTTACTCAACCTCATTAATCCTTTCTCCTTCCAATGATATTTTATCTTCCATTGCATACTCGGTTCTCATCATCCCTGTCTTTCTTCTATTTATCTTCAGCACAAAATCGTGTAATATTTCATGCATTGTGGTGAGCAATCATTACAAATCCTGTGGTGTTCAGCTAACAAGGATAGCATCATCTGCATACTCTAGGTCTGGTAAATTCCTATCACCAATTCCGTCGAATCCTTCTCCACCATCTCTGACTGTTCTTCTCATTACAAAATAGGTGACAATACATTCCCTTAGAGTACTCCGCTGGTCATTGGAAATTTATTTGATAAGCCTCTATTAACTATAACTTTGCATTTGCTCTGCTCAAAAACAAACTTAATCAAATTTACATATTTATGAGGAATTATATAATAGCGCACGACTCTACAAAATATGCCGGTGCACAGTATCAAAGGCTTTTCCATAGACCACAAATACCATGTAAAGCGGAATTGCTATATTACTACGCATTACTGTACAAGTCTCAAAATTTGAAATCTGGTCAGTGAAACGTCTACATTTTCTGAATACTATTTTATCATGTCTCAGCTTTTCATCAATATTTCCTTCTACTCTCTTTAGAATGAGCATACTATATATTTTCATAACCACTGAAATTAATGAAATCAGTCAGGTCTTTTTTTTTTTCTATTCACACCAACACTCCTAACGCCCATTCATCCGGTTTTGCCTCTTCCTGCCACATTCTGGAAAAAAAAATTTGTAAGTAGTATGGGAGTCACTCCATTTTCAGCCAGTATTATCTCGAAAGTTATTCCATCCCGAGGCTTTCCATCTCTTTAGTGTTTTGAGGATGGATTTGACTTCAAACACACTAAATTAAAACATGGGTATATCAAGGTCTTCATTAGCTCCAGGTATATCAATCAAATTACTCCCTTCATATCTCCTATTCATAACCTCACTAAAGTGTTCCATACAACGTTGTCTTTTTTCATCTTCTGTTGCTATAACAGATCCATCTCTCTTTTTGATGGGTATATTCTTCTTCTTTGCACTAGTCGAGATTACGTAAATAATTCCATGAGCAATTCTTACACCATAGCCACTTTCAGCATTCAAATCTTTGTCAGCCTCATCTGCTTTACTGTCTAGTTATTCTCTCCAGTCATTCCTGGCTTTTCTTGTGACCTCACTATGAATACTGGAATACTTAGCATGCTCTACCTTGTAATATCCATCATTTCCTCGAAAAATTTCCACAATCCATTTTTGTCTTCGTTTCATTTTTATAATATCCAAGTATCATTTGATATCCATGGCTTTCTCCTTGTAACTGCCTGCCCTAAGACTTCACTACCAACTGACTGATATATGTTCTTATTATCACACTATTCTTCACTAATTGTCTGCTCTTCGTCTCTTAAAGTTTCTAAGACTGCAAATTGATTCCTACATTCAATTGCAAATGTTTCTCTGTGCTCTTCTTCTAGAAGCTTAATTGTATCAAACCTAGGCATTCTATCTATCTTTCTGTTGGGTGCATTAACTTTTAATTTCATTGTGGCAATGATGAGCTGGTGATCACTACCAATATCTGCACCGTTATAGCTTTTTATATTTCTCCTTCTCTCTTTATTAATGGCAATGTGATGTATATGATTTTTGTAATTGCTATATGGTATAGTCCAAATATACTTGTGAATGTTTTTGTGTTGATAAAGAGTACCTCCAATGACAAGTTGTTTTCTGAACAGAAACTTATGAAATGTGCGTCATTTTCATTTGCAACTTCTCAAAGACCCTCGACACCCATCACATTCTCTATCCCTTGCTTATTTCTTCCAACTTTTGCGTTAAAATTGCCAATAATAATATTCATATCTCTCTGGGATCTCATCTATTAAACTCTGCAGTTCTTTATAATATACATCCATCCTTATTTCGGGGGAAAAATTTGTTAGAGCATACATACATGCCCAAATATCGTAAACTTCGTCATATGGGATATACTTCCTGTGCACCACAAGAATTATAAACTCTTTATCGCACAACAAGTAGGAGGGCTTACTCGCACGAGGTATAAACTCGTAATCAGGCAACAAGCTATGCCCAAACGGACAAATGGGAGCAAGATTGTCCTACTTCTGAAATGTGAACAGAAGAGTGAAATAAGTTTTTCCGAGTAAGAGGAACATATATTTCGTGCAATTTTTCATGGATCTATTAAGTGTCTGAGAAAATAAAGTATAGAGAAGAAAAGGTTAGTTTTACCATAATTTATTGATTCTTCAGTAATGTTCTAGCCAAAACAACGTGTTCCCATTGGGTAGCCCCCTTAACTGTAAGATATAATAGAATCTATCTTATTACCTTTTTATTCGAGACAGAAATAAAGGTAATTTTCGAAGAAAAGTGAGTTTTCTATATATATAAAAAATTTAATAGTTCTATAACAATAGTTACAATACAACCGTGGCGTCATGAATACAAAAACGCAGTGAAAACAAGGAAATGCAACAGTTTCTATTCAACTTCAGGACAAAGACTTCGGAAATGTATTTAATCATGTTTTTTTCTCTGATGGCCAAATTATATATATATATATATATATATATATTATCACGCCCGAAAGTATTTTCGTTCGTTCATTTATATATTTATCTATTTATTTATTTTTTTGCCCACGCAGACGTATGTTTGCTGCTTGTTGGTGACTGGGTGTTGTTTGCTTGTTATTTGTTTTGCAGTCGTTAAGGAGGGTAGTTCTAATCCAACAATTTCTTCCTTTACATGATGACGTGGAAGCAGAGAGACTTCTTTTTCGGGAAAAGCCCAAGTTTGGGGTCAGTGATCCTCTGAACGCTAGAGAGGTTGGGATTGCCTCTGAGAGGTACTTATCTACTGAGAGCAGTGGATTTGCCTTGGATCACTGCAATGGTGTGTAGCTGTTAGCGCCCTTTATTCGACATCGACGCCTGTTTTTGAGTCTTCAGCTCCTTATACCACTGTCACGCCCGTTTGATCATTCTTTCGCTGCTGATGCATGGATGTTTGCCTTCGAAGAGCTGCTGTGATCGAGTGTTTTTATCAAGTTCTCGATACTAATCTTGGTCTTTATCTGGAGGATTACAACACCTTTTAATCTGCGACGGACACATTATGAACACGGGAGAGGATATCAGCCTTGAACAGCCCCTAAAGACAATTCAGATTTATCACCTGGTCCCTCATGTTTATTACTGCAACTGCAGCGCCGTTGATGAGACTTTACGAGAAGTTAAGTATTGGTATTAGTAACTGTCCTCCATTATTAGAACTGCAATTAACAATAACAACACTTCATTACAAAGGAGCATCAAGTTTACGCTGCAGTGACCTGAAACTTACTTCGGTCCAAATATTATTTAATTTTCTTTTTCTTTTGTAAATAAATATTTATATTTCCTTTTTGTATCATACTCCCTCGTTGTCCTTTGCCATCATTGTTTATGAACTATAACTGGTTGTTAAAGGTACTTGAGGTTGTACAAAATACTATTGTTTTTTTTTATGTAACGGCTTTATGCAAATTAAAAA
>NC_090750.1:46086779-46089279 GCF_036898095.1 Palaemon carinicauda | reverse complement strand
TTTAATATGTAATAGATAGTCAGTTTGAACTTGTCTAGTTTAAAGAAAATGCCATACTTCCACTATGAATGTTGAGAAGATAAAAAAAAAAAAGTTCTGTTAATAATTACTTTGTAACTTTAGGTAATGGTTTTAATCTCCATTGATGGTTAGACTTCTGTACCTAGTTTTTACTTACTTAGATCGTTGAGTGAAGTTGTCTTGCTTTGAGCAGTTATAATGCATAGGATCATATTACTGAGAAATATATTGTGTAATATTTAATACATAGTATTACATGTACCAAACTTGAGGGGTATTCAGTAGAGAGCTTGCCTTCGTGATACCAAGCAGTCTTATTTTGCTCTCAACTCCACTGCGGCCTTGTACTTCGATGTAGTTTCTTCAAAATCTACTGGATTGATCCTTGGGTCATACCCCACTTGTCCACCAAGTTCCGTTGGAATTGGCTCTGTATTTATTACGTAATGTTCACAAGCAAAAACTTAACTAACAAAATCCTTGGTATTTATTTAACATTTAAATTATTCTTAATATACTGGCAAATACAAACTGTTCACGAAGATTTTGCAAAAGATGTGTAACCGACCAAGAAAACACTGATGGTAAACGCGTCAAGCGTCAAAGTATAACCTAGTGAGTGGTTGCTGTGCATATATTTGCACAAGTTCATATAGGAACATCCCTGAAATGTCCTTTTTCATATTTCCCAATAAAGAAGATCTTGAACGATATGTTTTTTTGTAGTTTTAATGGTGAAGTAATATTGACTTAAAAAATACAATACTAATCAATGGGGTACAATTGTTGAGTAAGTGATCATTAATAACATGCACCAACAACATAGGTTAAAACCATACCACATTTTTATATCATTATTCTCATGCACATATATAAAATAAAAAAATGAAGCTATGGCATTGAGTTTTTTAGTTGAATTGTAAATAATTCGGTTATACACCCATATATATATATATATATATATATATATATATATATATATATATATATATATATATACAGATGTATTTAAAGTGGAAACTTTATTTTGAAAAATTTCAGTGAATCACTTCTACGTACAATTGATGAAAATAGTAGGGTTAATTGTTATGCTCTTTGATACAAGAATTTAAAAATATATATAGTAGATTTGATCTCTGATTTGAATTGCAGTTTCATGTATCGATAATTTTATTCTATGAAGTGTTTGATGCATGTTGACATATACATTCCATAAGTGTTAAGCATATTTTGTAATAAATGTACTTTTGAATCTTTTAATTGTCATCATTGAAATTTTAATATATAATGAAATAAATTAGGAATATATGTATTAATAAGGATAAAAAGTATGAAAGTAATATCAATGAATAAACATAACAATACCATTGACCCCAACTAATCAATATTTTTCCAGAAATACTCATTTAAGTATTTTCTTTTCATTATTTATTAAATTGAAATTGGAAACCTATTTCATAATCTGATTCTTCGGTGTGGTACAATAGAGGTAATTTTGGATCATAAATCTCTCTCTCTCTCTCTCTCTCTCTCTCTCTCTCTCTCTCTCTCTCTCTCTCTCTCTCTCTCTCAAACCGGCACACACCCACTAATACACACACAAACACACACACACACATATATATATATATATATGTGTGTGTATATATTTATATATATATGTATATATATATATATATATATGTGTGTGTGTCATTTATATATATATATATATTTATATATATACATATACATATATATATATATATATATATATATGTATGTATGTATGTATATCAGCTCCTCCTACGCTTATTGTCGCAACGGGACTTGATTATGCTCAGCAAGTCATCTCTATCTTGAACTTTTAATTCAATATTTCTCCATTCAACATCTACACACGCGCTTCATATTTCTCAGCCATCTGGGTCTGGGACTTCCAACTCTTCTAGTGCCTTGTGCAGCCCCTCTGAACGTTTTGTGAACTAATCTCTTTTGGGGAATGCGAAGAGCATGCCCAAGCAATCTCTATCTACCCCTCATCAAGATCTCATCCACATATGGCTCCCAAATAATATCTCTTATAGTTTTATTTCTAATCCTGTCCTGCCATTCAACTCCCAAATCTAAAATCTACTAAATCTATTGGAGATTGTTTCATTATCACATTATAACTCTCGTCCATTGAGTATTACCGAACTCACTAAACTGACATATAGTCTGATTTTTATATGTAATTTCAGATGGTTTGATTTCCAAATTTTACTTAATCTAGCCATTGTCTGATTTTTTTTTTAATATCTAACTAAACTGTAATTCTAAAGATCCTGTGTAGGAGATCATAGTTCCTAAATTCATAAATGATTCTACCTCATTAATCCTTTCTCTTTCTAATGATATCTCATCTTCCTTTGTATACTACGTTCTCATCATCTCTTGTCTTTCTTCTATTTATCTTCAGCCCAACCTCCTGTGATATTTCATGCATTCTGGTAAGCAA
>NC_090750.1:46071779-46076779 GCF_036898095.1 Palaemon carinicauda | reverse complement strand
AACCTTTAGGACTGAAGTTTTTCAATGTTATTGCACGACTAATGTCACCATCTGCCCAACGTTTCACATTTCTTCCACTCATAATGTTTTCCACCTGTGAAGGAGAAAACATTTTTTCTACAAACGCTCTGCAACATGATGCTTCATTTCTCATAATCTCTAAATCCTCCAACAAACGTAACCTTTCTTTATCCCACTGCTCTTTCTTTGTAAGATAATTTCTTTCTTGAGTAACGCTGTTCAATTGACTCTGCAACTCTTCTAGTGTTGCTGTATGAACCCTTTCTTCACTTTAAGGATAGTCTTCTCCACAGGAAACATTGTTGTAATCATCAAGCTCATTTTCACACCCTGATAACATTTCTGCAATTAAGCGTTTCCGATTTTTCTCTTTTATCCTTTTCATTCGAAATGTACCAGATACACTATCATCTGAAATGTAGAAAGAAAAACATTTTAATATCTCTCTTCCTCTTACACACACACACACACACACACACACACACATGTGCATCAGTTGTCATAAGACTTTGTATTAATATGATCGTGACTGAGGTTTGGAATATGCCAAGTTTTCCCTTTATAGTCTCTTTCTACTTGCTCTATATGTACACACAAACCCCCATATATAAACACAGATAACAGCTGTTATGAGTGTAAATAGTGTGACTAATTAAAAAAAAAAAAAGTAAATAAGTTTTTCAAGTAATACTGAAAAATTGAAAAAGAAAGATTACCAACCTTGTGAATGAGGCATGTGAAGTGTTGGGATTGCATTGCTCTTCAGACGTCTGTATTTCATTGCTGGGGCTCGTGATCCAAGAAGTTTCTGTTGCAGGTCTCTCTTATATGCATTTTCTTCAAAATGTTTACTGCATATGTGATGAGTAGTAGGGTTAATGTTGTCCTTTCTCTTACAACGATAAACCCATTTCCTTCTTGTTTCCTTATCACGAGGGAATCGGAAAAAAGGATACCTCCTTTTTTTCTACTATTTGAATAACAACCAAATACGGTGCAGTTGTTTGGCATTATTTAAATAATAATCTAGATTATATAAATAATCAAAACTATGGTTTTATTCGAAGAATGTCAAACTAAATCACTGCAGAGATGACTGAAGTGACCTTTGATCGACATTTGAATGAAACGGTAGCTGGATGACTTCTCGCCCTGACATGACCTCCAGGCGACGCGGTTCTTGGGGGGATAAGCCGCACCCCCCCCCCCCCCAAATGACTCTACCTGGTCACTCTATATACGTGGTGACCGTGGGTACCCCAAAAGTCACACTCGGAAACACACTCGCACACCTCCCTTAAAATGCCGCACTAACTGGTTGTAGTTAGAAAAGGGGGAGGGGTGACAAATTGAGCACATATATAAGGTACTCTATGTTGAATATGTCTGTGCTTTTGTGTGTATATTTATCTATTTATTTAACCCAAATAAAAAATATTATTGAAATGCATATATCTTATAGTTATAAAAAATGATCACGAATAAGATAAGTAATCTGTTCGCAGGCCTGTTCAGAAAATAGAATATTCAAAGTCATATTAATAGTAAGGGGTTTGCATTGGCCGCTTAATCTTTCATTTGATTGGTTGTCCTTGGATGATAAACACTCGAACACGAAGGTCTGACCTAATTCATTAAGTTATATTGAAAACAGGTTGAAGGAGTTCCTTATTTGCTACCAGCCTTCACTCTCTAAATAAAGGGTAATTCAGATTTAATTCCAAACGAAAAAAAAAAAAAGTATTCATTAGTGAGTAATACATTTGAAGTGGTTTTAAATCATTCAGTTGAATATTCATGAACCTTAATGGCACTCTCCTTTTATATCCGAAAAGTTACATTTAAAAATCTTTTTTTTCAACCAACCCCTGGATTACAAAAACTAATTTCTCTCTCTCTCTCTCTCTCTCTCTCTCTCTCTCTCTCTCTCTCTCTCTCTCTCTCTCTCTCTCTCTCTCTCAGTATTCTTTACCATATGTTGTTCTTTCTAAAAAGCAAATAATTCCAGACGTTTTACAGATCACTCTACATTACATGGGGGCCTTTTGATCTGTTTGTAAACAATAAATCCTCTGAAACATGGTACGAGAAAAGCTGCTTGAAGCCCAAAGAAAGTGTCCTTTTATTTGTTTCGCCAACAACCTTTAGTATGTTTGTTTAAGGTGGCCAAAACCTTTTCACATCTCAAGTTATTTCAATACTCGTTTATTGTATCTGACCAGGTCATACTTAGGAATTCCCGCAAGACTTGTTATTGATTTTTCTCTTATTCAGTGTAAATTTATGTACCATGACTAATTATGGCATATATATATATATAATTTATATATATATATATATATATATATATATATATATGTATATATATATTATATATATATTTATATAAATTTATATATATATATACACACACACACACATATATATATATATATATATATATATGTGTGTGTGTGTATATATATATTATATATATATATATGTATGTATATGTATATATACATATATATAAATGTATATATACATATATATACGTATATATATGTATATATATATGTATTTATATATATATATATATATATATATGTATATATATATACTGTATATATGTGTGTATATATATATATATATTCATATATATGTGTATATATATGTATATATATATATATATATATATATATATATATATAATTTATATATGTATAAGTATATATATTTATTTATATATATTTATATATATGTGTGTGTATGTATATGTATATATACATATAATATATACACACACACACACACACATATATATATATATATATATATATATATATATATATATATATATATATGATAGTTCCGTGTCTGAGAACCAAACATATATTATTATATATATTATGGCTGGTAAGCTATACAACCTCTCGAGTTCCAAACTCACCTATTTCTTTTTACATTAAATCTGTTACACCTGAAAATTTTAATACCGGAGCTCTAAGACAGTTACACAACTTCCAGACAGCAATATAAAAAACACTGAATATAACAAAGGTTTTTTAAGTAAACTGAAAAAAAAAAAGACTGGGCAATTATTTTTATTATGTACTAGTATTCAAAACCACCACTTACTTCGATTTCTCACAAGAGACGTTCAGATATGTAATAAACACAGCTGATTGAAATAATATACTATTCACAAAAATTGATATATTCTATATAAATTAAAACACTTTGAATTAATTTACATAAAACAAATAAATAACTCTAAATATTAAATCTGAACAAAACTTGGATTAAGACAAAAAGATAACGATCTGAAAATTAGAAAATCATTTGACTTGAAATATTAAATCTGCATAAAACCTTAGACTAAGACAAAAGAAATAATACATATGAAAATTATACAATCACTTGTTTCACTTGAAATTAAATCTAAATACAATATTTGAGTTTGATACTTAATGAAAATAGATACCCAGATCACGATACAAATACCTTTCACCTTATTACAAGAGAAGTAACAAAACTCTACACAATGCCAACACTCACCCCAAAACAGTTAATTTAAGATCACTTTTGACTTCTTTCGTTACGTTTTAACATATGATTTACATTCCGGCAATGAATCACTTCGGAGAGGACACACTATAGGTACTGGGAGCGAGTGAGGGAGGCACTTTGGCTCTTTCATAGGACGGCTGCTTCTCTAATCCTGCTATTCAGCCCTGGGGAGCCTATATACGACTTCGTTACCTGTAGAATACTACATGTCCGATATTTGGAGGTCAGATGGGTGGGTTGGCCTAAGGGTCTAAGATTTCCAAAGATCATTTTCACTGACACATACCCACACAACAGGGAGACGGACTCTCTCAGTTAGCTCTGCTCCTATACAGTATGTCCTCGAAATAAAAAGAAAGTGAAATCCAATGCTAGGGCCCTCGAGAATCTTCCAAAACACGTGGCATATGAGAATTGCATATTTTCTCTCAAACATGACGCAATACCTCATAAAAATACAAAAGAACATTACATAAGCCCTTGTTCTTATCTCGTATGGTCTCATAAAACTCTCAAACAAATTACATAAGACTTCATAAAAAAATAAGGGAAAAAAGGTTGATTATTAATAATAACGTAAATTTACATATTCTGACTTGAATGAAGAATACAATGAAATTAACCCCGAAAGTCTTACGTAATTTCCATACAAAACTTACGTGTATACGAGTGGAATTCAGCTTCTATTAGCCAGGTCTTATTGTGCATTTCCCTTGTCATAGGAAAATTCCATTTGTTAAGAAAGACTTCCACTAGATTACCCTAGTAATTCTCATTGAACCCTTTTTTTGCTTTTGTTATATTTTTTCTTATCCTAATTTTGTTAATTTTGTTTTCGTATGCTACATAATATTCACTCGTTTCAATTAAACAGGAACTGACTTATTTCATGATATAACAAAAGATGATAATTTCTACATTTTTTTTTTCACCATTAAATTCACTAAAGAAGAGATATTGGATACATTCTTAATGATTATGCAATATTGGCTTCTCTTTCATTAATATTAGTGTATGTGACCCGTTAAAAATGACAAATAAATATTCAGATAGATAAGCACACATACACAGATTCCACCCTTTCTATACCCTTCCCCATCATTAACTACTACCCCTCTCACCAGGGTATGACTAATCCCCTCTCGTCTCTACCCAAGGGACCGAGAAAGAGATCTAGTACAGTAATTATATGTCTTGCCGGTAAGCGTGATCGGGAAATATATATATATATATATATATATATATATATATATATATGTATATATATATATTTATTATATATATAAACACACACAAACATATATATATACATATATATATATATATATATATATATATATACTGTATATATGTATATATACATATATATATTTATATCTATATATACATGTATATATATTTATATATAAATATATATATATATATATATA
>NC_090750.1:46059279-46064279 GCF_036898095.1 Palaemon carinicauda | reverse complement strand
AAAACGTTCGACTCCTACTTTTTTAATATTTATTCTACATGGAAATGACCCTAATTCTCAGAATCATTGCATATTATTCGTTTACTTTCTAGTCTCAGTCTCTGCGATATCTGTAGTTTTCTGAAGATTAAAATAACCACTAAATAAATACAATGAGTGTGTAAATCATTTTACCTATAGCTCAGAGAGGTCCATATAAAAAAAAAAATGGTGTATTAACATACTGATTCAGAAGTTAAAATAACCTTGAATGGGAATATGCATAGCAACATAATGTCCTTGGATTAGTGCAAGTTTGATTAGGTTTTAAATTTATTTAGATGCCACTCATTTTTTACGTAATTACACTAGAATAATTATTAACGGAGAACAACTGAAAAAAAGTTTTATATTAACCATGGGTTTTAATTTATATAGAAACGCGTTCTTGGATGACACATACAGTATTTTAAACCATATAAAGCAATAAAAGCTTCTTAAAAGGTATCCATACACATACACACACATACACAGAGAGAGAGAGAGAGAGAGAGAGAGAGAGAGAGAGAGAGAGAGAGAGAGAGAGAGAGAGAGAGAGAGAGAGACACATATATGTATATATATATATATATATATATATATATATATATATATATATATATATATATATATATAAAAACGCAATAAATGAATATGAGAGAGAGAGAGAGAGAGAGAGAGAGAGAGAGAGAGAGAGAGAGAGAGAGAGAGAGAGAGAGAGAGAGAGAGAGAGAGCAAACGTGGAATCCAGACTTTGATCTCATTCAAAATTCTGGAGATGCAAAAACTTCGTAAACTGACCAAAAATTGAAAAAAGTTAAGAGGAATCACCATCAAAACTTAATCTCTAAAATGAACATATAGGAAAGCAGTTAAAACTTTTGGCACAGAATTTAAGTGGAGTTCTTTATTAGTTTAGAAATATGTAAAACGCAGAATGATAATATGCTGCAACTCATGGACTGATGAAAGATTTTGTCATATATCAGACGTTATTGCCTATATACTGTAAGCGTGATGTAAAACATAATTTGATATAATTTCATCATCATCATCATTATCTCCTCCTACGCCTATTGATGCAAAGTTCCTTTAGATCAATACTCGTCCGTTCTTTACCTCCTACTTTACGCTCCATAGTCCTAAGCCATGTAAGCCTGGTTTTTCCAACTCTTCTAGTGCCTTGTTGAGCCCATTTGTAAGTTTGGTGAACTATTCTTTTTCAGGGAGTGCAAAGAGCATGCCCAAACCATCTCCATCTGCCCCTCACCATAATCTCGTCCACATATAGCACTCGAGTAATTTCTCTTATATTTTCATTTGTAACCCTGTCGTGCCAATTAACTGTCAATACTCCTAAGAGGGGTTTGTTCTCAAATCTACAAAATCTGTTGGATATTGTTTCATTCTCATACCACGACCCATGTCAATACAATAACACCGATATCACTGAAATTCTGAAGAGCCTTTATTAGAGAGCATAGTTCCTAAATATTTAGATGATCTCACCACATTAATCCTTTCTTCCTCCAATGATATTTCACCTTCCACTGCACGTTCCGTTCTCATCATCTCTGTCGTTCTTCCTTTTATCTTCAGCCCAAACTCAAGTGATATTTCATGCATTCTAGTAAGCAATCTTTGCAAGTCCTTTCCAGGTCTGCTAATAAGGACAGCGTCATCCGCATACTTTAGGTTCGCTCATTTCCTGTTACTAATCCAGTGCAGTCCTCCACCATACCCAACTGTTCTATGCATTACAAAATCCATGAGGAGGATAAACAACATAGGTTACAACACATTCCCTTGAAGTTTTCCTATATTACCAGGAAATCCAGTTGCTAGGACTCCGCTATCATTAACTCTGTACTTTTCATGTTCTTGGAAAGACTTAATAAAATTTACATATTTAAGAGGAACTCCATAATAAAGCCAGACTATCCACAAAATTAGACGGAACACAATATCAGAGGCTTTATCATAATCAACAAATGCAATCAAAAGTGGATTTTTATATCCTACACATTGATGTACAACATGTCTTAAAATAAAAATTTAGTCAGCAAAACTTCTACCTTTTCTCAATCCTGTTTATTCATCTCTCAGCTTTTCATCACCCTTCCTATCTTGTCTCTATAGAATAAGCATACTATATATTTTCATGACAACTGAGGTGCCATGTTCTGTAATTATTGCAATCAGTAAGACCTCCTTATTTACCATTTTCATCATTACTTCAAGATCTTATTCATCAGTTTTTGCCTCTTCATACCACATTCTACGAAATAATTTTGTAAATGTTAAGGCAGTCACTTCATGTTCAGCTAAAATCATCTCAACAGCTACTCCATGGTATCAAGGAGCTTTCCTTCTTTTTATTTTTTTTAATGATAGCTTCGACTTCAAACACACTTAAATCATTCCTGGACACACTAAGTTCTTTCTAAGCTCCAGGTGAAACAATCAAATTATCCCCTTCATAAATCTCCTCTACATGACCTTACTAATGTGTTCCATCCAAACTTACCTTTCTTCATCTTCTGTTCTTATAGCAGATCCATCGTTTTTATGGGAATATTATTCTCCCTCTTTTTCTTATTAGAGATTTCATCAATAATTCTTTGAGGAATTCTAACACCAAGACACTCTCTGAATTCATAGCATTTTCATATTCATCTGCTTTCCTGTCTAAATATTTTCTCCAGCCATTACTGGCTTTTCTTTTGCCTACACTATCAATACTGGAATAATAAGAATGTTCTATCTTGTAATTTTCATTACTCCCTCAATAAATTTCAACAACCAATTTCTGTCTTTTTCTCCTTTTTAAAGTATCCCAAGTATCATTTGTTATTCATGGTTTTCTCAATGTAACTGCATGTCCCAAAACTTCACTACCAACTGACTGATATATGTTCTTAATATCACACCAATCTTCATTAATTATCTGCTCTTCGTCTCCCAGACTCTCTTAAGACTGCAAATCATTTCCTACTTAGTTGTATCAAATCAAGGTATTCTGTCTACTTTTTTGTTGGGTGCTTTCAGTATCAATTTTAGTGTGACAATGAGGAGCTGGCGATCACTACCAATATCTGCACCTCTATAGCTTCTTACAGTCCCCAGAGTCCTCTTCTTTCTCTATTGATAGCATTGGGATCTATTTGATTGTTGTAGTTGCCACGCGATGAAGGCTATGTATATTTATGGATGCCCTTGTGGTGGAAAAGAGTACCTCCAATAACAAGATTGTATGTTGAACAAAAACTTATAAACAGTTACCCATTTTCATTTGCAACTTCACCAAGAACTTCAACAACCATCACACTCCGCATAATTTGATTATTCATTACAACTTAAGCATTGAAGTCACCAATCACAATTATCAAATTTCTCTTTTTGATCTCATCTATTACACCCTGCAGTTTGTCACAGTATTCAGCTTTCTATTTTTTTCAGGGAAATCATTTGTTGGTGCAAAGCAAAGTATAATACTTATATTGCACAGCTTTGATTTAAACTTTGCAAGTAGCAATCTACTATTTACAGCCCACAATTCCTTTAATGTCTTTTCTGCCTTTTATTTCATCATCATTCCGACCCCTTATCTTCAAAATCCTTCTGTTCTTCCAGAATATATATAGAGTATATATTACCTTGGTCTAAAATCTCTTTACCAATCCCCTAACAACGTGTTTAACTTAGGGCCAAAGTCTCCAAACTATATTTCATTATTTAATTCTCCACTTGCTGAAACTTCCCAATATGATTCATGGTTCTAACCTCCCAATCACCAATTTTCAAATTTTCTATGGTATTTATAATCGCGGAGATTTTTAGTAACCTGCTACGTCCAGTAGCTAAAGACTGAATAAATCCATACAGGATTTATTAGCTAAAATCATCAGAAGGTAGCCAGTTCTTTTGATGCCCTCCGCCTATCTAACTAAGACAAATGACCAATTCCGGTCCATACTAATTCCATTAAGATCATTGGTCGAAAATTTAAATTGATTTCTTTATAATTCAAATGCCTGAGGGAGAGAAAACTCCTACTAGACGCGTCCCCCGGGGCAGATAGGGGAACTTCTGGGAATTACACTCTCTTAGGGCTGCTCTGAATATGTTGAAAAAGGAGACGTGAACCAGATGACTAATGTAAAAATAGGTGACGAAACTGGAAACGTCTTAGGAAAAATTTTCAAGATAAACTGAATTTTAAATGTGGTACCCTAAATATTGGCACAAACGGCAGTAAGAAAGATGAAATATTAGATATACTGAAGGAGAGAAAACCTGATTTATTAGGAAGGGCTGAAACCAGGAATAGAGGTAAAGCGCAGGGGAGAACCTTGGGTATGGATAGTACTGATTTATCGTAGAGTAGATTCAGGAATCAGAAAACATGGTGTTGCTATGATTATAGGAACCAGACTTTCCCCCTATATACAAAAAGTAATATTGATCAGCGAGAGATTTATTAGTTGCACATTTAGAATAAAGAACACAAATTATAATGTCTTTCAGATTTATGCACCACAACAAGGCCATACACAAGAGGAAAAGGATGCTTTTATGGAACTACTAGAATTATATTTGGAGGGAAAACCAGAAGGCTTCAATCTATTACTCGGTTATTATAATGCATGGGTTGACTATGAGAGAAGAGGGATAGAGAGTGTAATAAGCCCATTTGGAGAGGAAACAAAAAACGATGAAGGAGAAAATCTAATAGATTTTTGCATATATGTCCCACAAATATTCTAGATATAGATGGAATCAAACCACAGAGCTGTTTGATCAAATAACAGTAATTGATTATGTTGTTATATCTAAAAATTTTAAAGTATTGCTAGGAGCGTCCTTTGATTCAGATCATAGACTAGTCATAGGAAAATTTACATTCCTTCCGTAAGAACAAAGAAAACAGAGAAAAGAAACGGGATAAAAACAGAATCCTTGAAAGACCCAGATATTAAAAT
>NC_090750.1:46026779-46054279 GCF_036898095.1 Palaemon carinicauda | reverse complement strand
AATGTCAAATTCTTTTTAGTTTTACCCTGAGGTGTTTTTTATCAATAAATGTCTTTTAACGTGTTATTACATCATTCTATGTGATTTTTCACCTGTAAAAAGGTTTTAGGATCTTGAACCAGAAGTATATTTACTTTTAATTGAATGAGGTTGTACAAATCTAATTTCTTTATTGATTGTTAAGGCAACAATTATTAAGGAAAATTGATAAAATTATCTAATTTAGTTATCAAAGCTATGAAAAGTGTAATTAGGAATGTAATATTCAATTATCTATAGGTTTTTATAAGTAAATAGAAGTCCTGTAGCCTGAAGCAGCATTGTTACAATTGATGTTATGTTGACCAGTTGTCATCCAGACAAGATGTATGTAAATCCTCTAGTTGTGGATGTGGCCATTATTAATTGAACATTTTTCTGGATAAGTTTGGGACGTACCATATTATTGTGAAACATGAATGTAGAGTATTTTGAAGATTGGTAGCATTGTATTATACTATAATTTACTTATGTTATAATTGCCAGCCTACCTTGGGATGTGGTGTAAATAATATTTTTTTCCTTTTATTATTTGTGTTAAGATGTTAACATGACGTAAATCAAATATTTTTCATAGTTATAATTTCATTTGATTGAAGTACCTACAGTATATCGAAAAATTAGGCCTTTTCTATTAAGACTGTTGAATTTTGTTTATTGCAAAGATGATATCTTCTATCGGTGAATTTTGTCTTGCTGTTCTTTTGAGGCCACTTTTTTTAGCAAATAGCTCTACAATATCATTGGTGAATAATATTGAATAAAATTTAGTTATGTCCATTGTAGGTCTGTACCTGAAATGTATTTTATCATGTATGGTAACCTTGTGCAAATTTAGCACTATTCTTTACATTAAACTCTTCACCTTTTTTTTTTTCTTTTTTTTTTTTTTTGGGGGGGGGGCATTCTATGCACATTTTCCAGCGTAAAGGCTACCAAATAACAACGGGCCTCATCATGTACAATACTGTTATAAGAATAAGTCACTTATAAATTTATGTTCCTTTCTCTGCAGTATGAAAATTGATTTGGAGATACTCTCAAGGTAGTCATAAAAGACCTTGAGGTATTGAACTTCAGGAAAAGGCTTTACATCATTAATTCACCCTACCCAATAGGTCCCCGCTAACAAGTCGGTTCTGGAGGCTCGGAAACTCTTACACATGTGAATAATTTAGGAGAGATGGAGTCTCCCTATCAAACTCTTTTCTCAACCAGATTTTTCTCACAATCTTTAGGTAGTTTTTGGATTGCTATAATTCCAGTATTGATATCGACAAGTGTTCTAACATAAGGTTTTATTCCTCGTTTTTTGAATGGCTTTCATTACTGCTCAGGATGTGACAATTAAAAACTTTCTCGTTGTCTAGTAATGCCATATAAAGTGGTTTGTCATATTCTTTTGATTTTTCATTATCCGGTTGATTACAGGGATATGTTAAGTTTTTTAATACCCCCTTCTAAACATGCCGTGCTCTCTTGGTTGATTAAAGTCAAACTATATTTTTACTTGGCCTAATATGATCTTTTCAAATATTTTATATATTACAGAACGTAAACTTGTTGGTCCATAATTTCTTAGGTCTTTTGTGTCTCTGTTTTCGTTAATCAATATTATAGAATAGTTTTTCCAAACTGTATGTGTAGAGCATTGTTATGAAATCAATTGTTACTCTGATGCTTTGCCTCTTTTCATGCCTTTTAATTCTTTCTTTACTTCTGCTGCTACGTTCGGTACCGGATTAGGTATTTCATTATTTTTATTGAAGTTATTTCCTATATCACTATTTCATAGAATTGTATAGAAATTATCTGCAGTTTTCCTCACTTCATCTCTATCGTCGATAAAATTTCTATTTCCATCCTTTATAGAAGACATCTATTGGTGTCCTGATCCAAGTTTTCTTCTCACTAATTTGAAGCTTATTCTTATCTTTATACATTTCTCATTTTTTATCTGATTGTGTTAGTTTGTTTATTTGTTTTGGATAGTTCTGCTAATTCAATTTAATTTTTCTTGGATTTTACTCTCATTTCCATTTTTTTCTCTATTGGATATTTGGTCTTACCTGATACTTCTTACATCTTGTATGGAAACTTTTCCCCAATCTCTTGTGTTATTTCCAATATAAAGTTCTGATAGGTGTGAATATCTATTATGTATTGCTAAGTAAACTTCATGGATTTTCCTATTGTTACAGGAGTTTTTTTTTTCATGAAATTTATTTTTCTCTCTCTTTCCTTAGATCTAAACTAAATTTGCTTCTCACCATTCCATGATTGCTTGAATTTAACTCGTCTAAGACTGTAAAATCTTCAACTGAATTGACCTATTTACTGATAATAAAATTTAATCAATTTTTCGTTTCTCCATTTTGGGCTTCTTCATGTCCATTTTCCATATTCTTTTTTATAAAGGAAGGTAAAGGTTGTTTCTATCAGCAGTTGTTCTGTTTTTTCTTAGATATATCAAGATCTTTATAAATGTTTCCTCTGTATGTGATGTTGTTGGTTTATATTTGATAATGATTTTCAGTGTATAATTCTTATTTAGTTTGATATTTTATCCAGCAATTGTATCACTAGTATTAGAAAATTCTTTTCTGGTACCTTCAAGATTTTTATCACTAAAAAACACAATGTATTTTTTTTACTCCTTTAGTGCCCTTTGACGCAATATATATGGGCATCTTCAAACTTCTATATAAGATTCCACAGTTCTTCTAATTTCACTTAATCCTATTATATCCCAATTCATTTTTTTCAGCTCTTTATAGTAACAGAACAAGATCATCCAAAGACTGGATTCTGACTTTGTGGGTCGCAAGGTTCAGTTTCTAAAGTTGACTGTTTTAGTCCAAAGAATTTTGGCTCCCCATGCATATAAATGTAGCTGGCCGCCAACACGGACAGTTGTTCCACTGCCGCTGTGGACTGGGAAGAGATGAGTTAGTGAATAACATGCTTGAGTTTAGGCCAGTTTTCCACCTCACGTTTGCCATTAAGGATTGGTGATTGTGAGAGATTTTCATCTGTTCAAGCGGAACAAACCAACCTTGTATGAGTGTCTTTGATTAGTATTGCTTTTGTTGATCATCGTTATGCAATAACCATTCACCTAAGAAGGGATATATATATATATATATATATATATATATATATATATATATATATATATATAATTATATATATATATTTATATTATATTTTATATATATATGTATATATATATATATATATATATATATATATATATATATGAATACATGATATATATATATGTATATATATAAATATATGATATATATATATGTATATATATATATATATATACATACATACATGCATATTTATATAACACGTGCGGCATACTGTAGGCAGGTCATCTTGCAGGAGATACACAAGATCTAGCTGATCAATAGAGACCCAGTCTTCTTTGATAAAGATATTAATTTAGAAAGGCTTTGAAATGGGATAGATCACGAGGAAACGTCCCATGTAAAGGGGTGTTAGTGGTGGCCTACTAGTGTCGATGAGCAGGATATCGTGTATTGCACAGTGCAAATCTGTCGGTAAATGTTGCTTAGCTAGATACATAGATTAGATTATCCCACAACATGACTTAGGCGGGCGCTTTTCATTGTTAGAGGAGGTTGCCTATGGAAAAACAAAAGTTGTCAGGATCGACCAACGTGTCACCATACACTGTTGGAGCTGCAGAGACATCCAGGGTGTCTTTAGGAGTAGTTTTTCGTCGCAGGAGGACCTAAGGAAGCTGGGTAAACCAGTTAGAGTACTTGCAGCAGTTAATGAAAGCTGCGTCAAAGATGCGATGAAAATGTTCAGCCATTATTGAAAGGCCAGTTTTTAAACAAGTTCTCTTAATAGTGAGGTGTAGAGCTCGATATACAATAAAATAGAAAATTACCACTACAGTGTACTAGCAATTGTGAAACACGTGCAGTACAAAACAAACTAATTATTACAAATAAGATTTTTATTTACAAGTATATAACGTATTTAAATTTTACTTTTATATATCCAAAATTTTTTGTTTTTTTCAGTTTTTATTTATTCGCACCTGTGTAAATCCCCGACACTCGAAACTGTAAGAGATTAATTATATTGTAATGTCTGTCAATTTCCAGATTAAAATTAAACCGAATATATATTTCTTTTCAAATAAAAATAAACTTATGGTAAATCATCAAAACCATGAGAGAGAGAGAGAGAGAGAGAGAGAGAGAGAGAGAGAGAGAGAGAGAGAGAGAGAGAGAGAGAGAGAGAGAGCTTCTATTTTTTCACAAAAAGCCAACAGTTATGATAAAATAAGAAATCATTACAGGGGTCTTCAGTAGACTGCAAGACGAAAACACTCGTTGCTCTTCGTGCAAACAATTCAAAACTTCTATAATAAAGTCACGGACGGTCGCAGCCTAAAGTTTGTTAGAAATATTTTGACGTGGAAAAATGATGCTCGTGCTTTTAAACTTACAGCCTAGAGCATGACACATAATTAGGGAACTGCTTACGTGCCGTAATATAAATATGATAAAACATCTGAAAATTAATTGATTATGCATCATGTATGCTCTTCAATTCAAAGAAAAAAATCAGAAAGGAGCTTTTTCATATACACAATTTCACTATCACTACTTAAGGACACACGCACAAACACATAACCGTGTAAACTAGTGGTTATGAAGTTTGGCTACTTAAAAGTGTGTTATTAAAACAAAACCATTAAAAAATTTAATGTTTATTGAATGTTGTTTGACAAAAAAAAAGGAAAAAAAAAAAACAACTAACTCTCTCTATAATCATTGAATAAGGTATCTAACGATAACTTGACGATAGTACCCTTATAACAACATAATGTAAGATTTTAGGAATGCAATGCCATCTTTATTTAATTGGCACTTTGTATTCGAATTAATGTAGTGTCATTGAATAACATCTAAAAATCAGATTTCATCTGAAAAAATCAGAGCAAATAATAACTGAAAGAGGAATAATATAATAATATTATAGGTTCCTTGCTTAAACTATATTGTAAATAGATGATATCGTGCTTATATGCATGACTGAAAATGATCTCTATTTTATAGAAAGGTAGTTTTTGTGTAAAAGTTTCATATAGACTATTCAAATGCGCTGGAATATACAGTATTGTACAGAGAAACAAAAAATACAGAGGCTGGGAAAACTTCAGTTGCTTCGAGGACTATAGTGTCTTCTGAACTGCAACGTAAGTTTAAGACCTTAGCTCAGAAATTGATTTAGCCTTCCTTAGACGTGAGATCTTGGAAACAATTACAATTCCTTGGAAACGAGATGTCACTCCCAATTCTTAAAATTCCTCTCTCTCTCTCTCTCTCTCTCTCTCTCTCTCTCTCTCTCTCTCTCTCTCTCTCTCTCTCTCTCTCTCTCTCTCTCTCTCTCACACTATTATGAATCTATGTGTCATCTTTTTTCCAATATTCATAACACAGAAAACTAAAATGTGGAATATACGCTTGTCCTTCTGAAACAAATATTCATTCGTCTTTATGTATGAGAAGAGATAAAATACCGAGAGTATTGTTTGCTCTAAAGAAATATCCTAAATAATTTATTGTTTCACAATATTTAACCAAAAATGAGCAAACAGAGATTTCGGAATTCTGCCAAAGGGTGGTGTTGACGAAAAAGGAAAAAAAAAAGAAAATATCTGCATCTGATCCGGACTCCTGATCGTTATCCAGAATTCGGATCTGGATCATCACTAGAATTTATTTGGAGACGTCCTTGACTTAGTAACTACCTGTGGTGGCGATGTGGTTAAAAACCGTCAATTTGTTTTGAAGTAATCTTCAAAATGACTAAAATTCCAATACGGATCCTGATCCGGATAATCTCTAAAATGTAATGGGTTATCAATGACCTAAGATCTATCTGTGGTGAAAATTTACTGGTTTTCAATAGGTCAATTGCAGTGAAACATTCTCTCTCTCTCTCTCTCTCTCTCTCTCTCTCTCTCTCTCTCTCTCTCTCTCTCTCTCTCTCTCTACTGGCAAACACGGTCATAAAAACATAAATGTGTTTGCACAGATACACATAATACAGAAACTGATTAATAGATTTTGATAATCACTAATATATGATAAAAAAAAATAATCAGAATATAGAAATCCGTATTTATTTTTTAATCTTGAATCTACTAAACAGAATAAAGAATAAAAGCTCCCCATAATTCTTCTGAATCTTCCAACATCTCTTTAACAATAGTATTCTATATTATAACAATTTACCAAAAATACTAAAATAAAGAGCAAATCATTATCCTAATCCAACCCTTCCTGGACCTACGTAGTGTATATATCTAGAAGAAAATATATATTGAAGCAATGTCCAAACAAGAAATGCCGGAACTTAAAATGCCCATCTTGGGTACTTAGACAATGGAGAGAATATAAAAAGAAGAGGAAGAAGAACCAGGATTCCCCTGATAGAATTAACGTTCAGGGGATGAATGGTTGGAAGGAATGAATGACTCCCTGGGGTAGTTAGCAAAGAACGAACGCGTGGTCATCTAAATAAACATAACATTAGAAATAAAAGGATTTAAAAACAGGATACAAATAGATATTAGAAATATGATATAAATATATACTGTCAATTGAAATCAGATAACAATAACACTGACCAATAAATGAAAGGCTAAAAATGAAAACACAAATACCAAACAATAAGAATTATGAATTTTGAATTCGACTGAAGTGCGTTGTTTTGGTCGTGGTTGAAAGGGCTCAGAATCAAAAGATTTTTTAATTTTTATTTTCAATCCAGTAAACACAAGAATTTCATGATAAAAAGCGTTAACTCCAAAAGTAATGATTTTTTTTTCTTTTTTTTACACATGGCAATATAGTTAAGTAATATTGTATATCACATAAAACTTTAGTTTTTTGAAAATCTAGCACGTCTAATGTTAGAACACTTGAAGATATAAGAAATATATAATGGAAGTAAAGAAATGCTAGAGCTACGGAAGTGAGAACATTCCAATTCATGAGGAAGTTAAACAGAGAAACCCCGACTCAGCAAATTATTTACAGCTCGACTGTATGAAGCTTTCAAGAATTTAGATTAGAAAAACGTAGGAATTAACATTATTAGGGAATACCTTAACAACTTAATATATATATATATATATATATATATATATATATATATATATATATATATATATATTGGTGTGCTACTGTCTTAAGCACACATTTGAGTATGAGTTGTTTTCAGATGTATTTAAATGGTTTATTGAACACATCTTAGTGGTTTTTAAGTTTTATTGTGAATAACAACTGAGTTAAACATCTCCATCACTGGAGGAAGCTGTGTTGGTCCACATGACCAATTCTGGTGAAGTTTAGATATGAACTGAACAAATTACTGATATCCCAAATATCGTACACTTGCTTTAATTTGGCTAAGTGACGGAATCGGAAGACACCTGCATCCGGTGACGTCACAAACTTTCACACGAAGAGACAATGTGTTGACACTAAGAAAGAATGACAACTTAGCATCTTACATCCTGTTTACAATTTGAGTTGACCATAGCAAATCTCACGGCCAGCTCTTCCAACCAACATGACATATTACGTCATTTGTTTTAAACATGTAATATTACTATTCTAATCATTACATAAGCTCGGCCAGCTATCTCAATTTTTTTTACAAAAATTTAACAACAAGCCGAAACATGGTTATTAGGTGTGACTGGACATACGTATCATTCTTTGTCCAAAACTAGCTATATCCAACTGAGGACGAATGTCCAAATAGGCACATCAAAAATAATAACAATAATGCATACAAAAAAGATATTACCAAAGCAAAAAGAAAAATGCATGATAAAACCAAGATCATATATATGGTACATTGCTAGCAAATGATTACATGGTACCAAAAAACAAAACAAATTCTGACTTACAATGATTCGGTAACTTGATAAAGAATAATTGTTACCTTTGTCAGAAACAAGATACTCAATTTTTAGTGCACAAATACAAATTCCTGGTACGTACACGTACCACGGTTTCGTACATATATATATATATATATATTTATATATAGGGCTGATACATTTTATTAGATGCCCATAGATTCTGTTATATATCTTATATATTTTTTTTTTTTTTTTTTTTTCTCTTTTCTTTTTTAACATTCCGGCTTATATATTTTTATTAGATGCCGAGAGAAAAAATGATTTATATCCTTTTTTATTTTATTTATTTTTTTAAATGTTATTTTAAATGTATTTTTAACAATGCAAATGTAGAGAATTTCTTTAATTACATATTACTAGCGTACTAATCAGCTTTTCATACAAACATCATCCTGACAAATTACTCCCTTAGCGAATGAGGTGGCCACTCATACAGCTTTGAACTGGATCAGGTAAGGGGTATTGTCAGGGCTATTCAACTCGTTCCTTTGTAGCTGCTTGCTGTGCCGTAACCTACGCCAAACAAGGATGTTCACGGCGATAAAAATTAACGCCGTTACAAATAAACCTGCTAGGGTGAAGAATCTCTTTGTAAGTCGGCGACAGGTGGTCCTTTTCGGTAAGTTTCATTAAGCGTTTCGCCACACTTCCTTTATAGGGGAGAGGAAGTGCGGGCGTTGTAGAGGTCCACGTGAAGTTCGCGAAGTAAGCACGTTCTCTGATGATTGTCCGTAGGCCAGTCACCATGGAATTCGGGGAAGTCCCGATACAGCCATCTGCTGCGACGAAGATGTTGTTGAAGAATGTGGATCCGTCAGGGCATGATACATTGAAGCCGTCCTTGTCGTATCGTATCCACGAGCCATTATTTAGTCTGCAATTGAATTCTTTATTGTCAAAGGGATAAAGCTTATCCAGACAATCTTCACTTGTATGGGAGAGAGCACCGTCTAGCACTATACCTAACTCGCATGAATCCATCAAGTTTTTACGGAATTCAAATGAGTCAGCTGTACATATTTTTCTATCCATTGCGTCTGAACAGTGAGTTAATTGATTTAAGTCTTTAATGACCGTATATGTTTCCTTGTCTGGGGAAATCAATACGTGTCCTGTCAAACTGGATATTACTGGATTTGAGTGATTCGTCATGAAAGTCGGAAATGGTGATATCCTGTAAGATTGCCAGGCATCAGAAGAATCAAAGGGAATTGTAATCCTAACCTTGTTATTATCTACGTTTACTGTAATTAGGCTGTAATAAAATTCTAACCTATGTTCGTCTAACAAAGGAACATAGCCTAGTTTATCCCTAGTGTTCTCCAGAACTAATTTTAAGTAACGTATAGGCAACAAATGGGGCGACAATACACCTTTAGTTGCTAACGTGATAGCTTCTACATAATCCTTGGATTTCTCAATGAAATGTGCAATTCTGTTATGTATGTGATCTATCTTTGAATCATAATACGTTAATGTTGCTAACAAATCCTGTACTTCCATAATTTGAACGATATTATCTGAATGTTCATTTAACAAATCCATAATTTTATTGATTGAAGCTAACTGATCCCTTAGTTCTGACATAATCAATTCATCTTTATGAGTCAAGAACTCAATTTTCTTATTTTGATTACTAATTTTAAGACGATTGGAAAGTCCTAAATCTAAACTTGCAACAGACCCAAAGATGCTTAATGCAGCATAAATGAACGGATTCCGTCTTTCTTTTTGTTCGTGTCCTACAGTCCACATCAAAAGGTCATAAGCCAAAGATCCTGTCTCTCCAGTCTTATTTTTCAAGTCATCAGATAGCATCTCTGCAACTTTTAATGTTGATCCAAGCAAACTCTTAGTAGTCAAATGAAAATGTCTCCTATGCAACTCATCCAATGATGCAGAAAACCTTGAAATGGCGGTTCTTAAGCTAGTGACATCATTCTCTTGAAGAAAAATTGCTTGCATATGCACTTCGACAATTACGTTGGTTGATGTAATAAAAATGTCTTCTTGTCTTTCAACTATATTGCCATATTTAAAATATATATTCTTAGTCTTAGAACTCATCCCATACGAAAAAAATGTCTGAGCGAACAATATCACTCCCAACAACAAAAAATTCATCTTGGAAACCTGTAACGAGAAAAAATATATGTAATTACTCCTGTATTAAAAAGAAAACTTTTTAGTTACAAAAATTAAAATTTTTCCTCACTTCTTTTTAATTTCTTATGTGAGACAATGGTACTATTCTCTCATCCGTGGGTTGGGCTACGTTTTGAATTCTAAACCTATTGGCCGTTAATGTTTCCAAAATGTTAAATGGGCCTTCAAACTTAGGTGTTAGTTTATAGTTGAGCCCTTTTCTGACATTGATTTGAATATAGATGTTATCACCCACGGTATATGTTTTAGTTGGTTTCGCTATTTTATCATGATTCCTTTTCATTATGATTTGTGATTCTTCTAAATTCTTTCGAAGGATATCATATCGACTCATACTTGCATTTATACATTCTTTTAAAGGATTTGATAGATTAGTTGTAGGCGTTAATACATGGAAAGGTGTTCTAACTGGGGTACCATACAATGCTTCATGCGGTGACATTTTAATTGATATATGATATGAATGATTCAGAGTACTCAGTGCCGCCGGTATTGCAATATCCCAGTTGGGGTCTGATCCCCCTAGTGTTACCCTTAATATATTTAATATCTTCCTATTTGCTCTTTCCACTAGCCCATTCGACTCTGGGTGATATATCATGGTATTAACCTTCTTTATGTTGAGGAATTCACACAATGAGATAAGAAAGTGATTATTAAATTCACCACCCGAGTCTGAGATTATCATGTGTGGAATTCCATGTTTACAAATGTAACACTCGTAAAACTTCCTAGCGCATTCAATCGCAGTTTTAGTTTTAAGCGCTATTAGTTCTGTATATCGAGTTAAAGCATCTATAATCACTAAGAGGTGCTTATTCCCTCTGTCTGACTCGTAAAATCCTGTTAACAAATCTAAATGTATTCTTTCAAAGGGTTGATTGGGAACAGGATAAGCTCCTAAGCTAACAGGTGTTTTCGTATGCCCTTTGTTTTCCTGACATGTGCGACAATTAGCTATGTGTCTTTTTATATCTGTAAGCATTGTATGCCAATAAAACAATGATTTGGCTTTCTGTGACATTAATGAGAACCCAGGGTGTCCATGTAATGGATTTGAATGCAACCAATTCAGGACAGTGGAAACAAGTGAGTTTGGTACTACTACCTGGTCGTTAGTTACATGTGGTGTATTGCGGGTTTTCCTTGTCACAGTCCTACACAGAATATTATCTTTGATTACATAATTCTGCTGCTTATACTTTATATATTCTTTTTCTTTATGATTGCCTTTCAAAGCATTTATAATTGTTTCTATTTTCTGATCTTTTCTTTGCTCAGTCTGTAACAATTCAGCACTCCAGCCTAAATCTTCTTGTTCAGATATTGTTTTTACAATAGGCATGGATGTTGATATATCTATTAATTCAGCTAAAGACTCCGTACAAGATGACACGGGGTTGCGTGATAATGCATCCGCAATGATATTTGCTTTCCCAGGTAAATACCCGATTCTTGCGCCAAAATCTTGAATGATTAAATGCCACCGAGTTCGTTTAGGGCTGTGATTGAAGCCTTTAAAGAACTCTGTTAGTGGTTTATGGTCAGTAAGAACCTTAACGGGATAACCGTAAATTATGAACTTAAAATGCACTAGCGAATTAACAATAGCTAGTCCTTCCTTGTCTATTACTGCATACTTACTTTCGGAAGTTCTCAATTTTCGAGAATAGAAAGCTATCGGGAAAAACTGTTTATCATATTGCTGAAGCAATACCCCTCCTACTCCTAAGTCTGAGGCGTCTGTTGCAATGAAGAATTCCTTACCGAAGTCAGGAAATTTTAAGATAGGAGAACTACACAGTTCATCTTTCAAAGTATTAAACGCCTGTTGATGTTGCTCAGACCATATGAAATCTACGCCCTTCTTCGTAAGATCAGTTAAAGGAGCGGCTATTATTGAATAGTTGCGTATAAAACGCCTGTAATATCCACTACAACCCAGAAATTGCTGTATTCCCTTGACATTAGTAGGTATGGGAAAATTACGTATAGCCGACACCTTATCATGGACTACTTTAAGACCTTGGCTTGACACCATGAAACCCAAATATATTAATTCTGTTTTGAAAAATTCACACTTACTAATCTTTACCCTTAAGTTATGTTGTCTTAATCTCTGTAGTACTAGTTCTAACTTACGTAGATGTTCCTCTAAGGTGTTGGAAAAGATTACAAGATCATCCATATAGGCATGCAATATATCCCCTAACAAGTCTCCAAACACTATGTTAATCATTCTTGTAAATGTTATAGGAGCACAACGTAAACCAAAAGGCATCCGTAAAAATTCATAATGTCCCCTGGCTGTGCTGAAGGCTGTGTATGGGATACTATCTTCTTCTAATGATATCTGGTGAAAGCCTTTAAGTAAGTCCAAACTGGTAAAATATTTATTCTGACCTAACAAAGACAAAATATCGTCAGTACATGGCACTGGGAATCGATCAGGGATCGTTTCCTCGTTTAGACGACGAAAGTCGACGCAGATACGCCATGTTCGATCTTTTTTCGGTACAACTATTAAAGGAAAATTATAAGGGCTATTTGATTTTCTAATGACTCCTTCCTCTAACATTTTACCTACTTCATCATTTATTTCATTCTGGAATTTCATAGGGAGTCTGTACGAGGGTACATATATAATTTTCTGTTTGTCTTTTAACCTTATTTGATGCTCGATCACATCTGTTTTCCCTAAGGATCCATCCGTAGTGGAAAAGATATCTGTATATTTATTTAAAAGTTCAAAAATTTTCTGCTGAATTTCTTCGTCTTGAATGTCCTTACTGATTTTATTTTTAATAGATCGTAAAAGGGATTCATCCGCAACTGATTTAGAGTGATTGATTTCAGCAACGGTAAGAATACGATGTTTATAAACTTCTACATCCAAGATATGTTGATTTTTGTGAATTACTAAAGTGTTATTTAAATGATTACAGACTTCGATATTACATTGCTGATGTGAGCCTACTGTATAAATAGCTTGTGTGACAGACAATCCGTTAGTTTTCAAAGTATCGGAAAGGATTAATATTTCAGATCCCGGTAGTGTTTTCTTTATTTGCACTATTAAATTCGAAGGTATGTTTGGTTCGATATATTGCGTGCAAGATGATATTACGGGTGAACGAGAATTCTGCTGGGTCGCGTATATTATTTCTTTATTAGTGAGACAAGTTATTGGTTCTTCAACGTACGTTACGGTTACATTTGTCGTCTCCTTTTTATCCAAAACTGACTTTAAAGTATTAGAAGACTTATAGAATTTCCCTTTGATATACACGCCGTGCTTTGCAGGAGCTAAGATAATGTTTTGATTTCCCATAGATGGGTATCCTATAATTACAGCTGGATACATATTAATGTTTTTCACAACAACAAATGTATCGGCAAACGTGCGATTACCGACTCTGAACTGAATATGAGTTATGCCTATGACGTTTAATTCATTATTTCCTATACCTGAAAGTCTGATTCCTGATTTTTCAATCGGAAAGTTCGAAAACAACAAATGATGCGTCTTCAAATCCATAATATTACGTGGACTACCAGAGTCAAAAAATAACGTAAAGGATTTGTGTTCTAAATTTACAGCATATAAGGTTGGCCGTAACTCATTTTGGCTTATTATTGTATGAATTCGTTGCAAATCTACGGGAGCACGCACTGTTTTACTTAATTCGGCCGTGTGTTTCATAGGAAAATCTATTGTCTCACAATTATCTGATAAAACATTAAATTGATTATTCAATACTATTGATGTTGACATAAATGACCTTGACCCAACATCACTCTCTTCCCCTCTAGAGTTAACTATGTGGTATTTGCTTTGCTCTGCACATTCTGAAAATTAGGCTGACTTTGCGAGGTCTGGTTTGACGGCCCAGGCTCAGCGATATTTGAAGAAGTGTTTGTTTGTTTCGGACTCTGAACTGCATTGACATTTTGTTGTTTCTTCTTATTGTTAAAATGAGGATTTTTCTTTTTATTTCCATATGGAACTGACTGTGGAATTGACTGTGTATTTCTAGGATATTGTTGTGTCTTACGCGCGTAACATTGACTATAAGAATGTGATCCTGTGTTGTGAACTGAACAAAATTTCGTTCTACAGTCTGCGCTTATGTGACCTTGACGTTTGCAGTTGTAACACGTCACTCCCGCTACTGGATTATTAATTACGTTCACTGTTTGTGGTTTTGTTTCATTCTTAGCAAAAACTTGAGTTAACACGGGATCGAGATCTGGACACTTGGACATGTGCTTCTTTATCTGTTTATAGACATCCAATTCCGTACTTGCAGGCATTAACTTCTTATCAAAGCACCGCACTAAAGCTTCAGGCAACATAAGTGTCATGCAAGTTAAATACATTAATCGTAAAAAATCTTTCACGGAGATATTATCGTTAGTAACCCAAGTGGAATTAACTAAAATGTCCTGATATTCGTTAAGCCTATCAGCTATGAGAGCTGCTCTCTCAACAACATTAAGCCGATTCATAGTGGCTTGATTAAGTGTATTTCGTAACGTTAACACTACATCCAAAGCTTCCTCACCCCCATAGATCGCGCGTAACCTAACTTTGAAATCATCCCAAGTAACTGCTTCCTGAAATGAAACACCTCTTAAATACGCACTCGCATCCCCCTTAGAAAAATCTATAAAACTTTTAGCTTCTTGTAATTGTACAAAAGGATCTACGATTTGTTTGGCATTTAAATGGGCATCAACGGATGAAATCCATGACTCCACATTTTGTGGCAAGAACCCGTTGACACGGCCTTGAAAAGGAAGGATTGCTGACCTGGCATTTACAAGCGTCACAATTGGAGGAGGATTAGCCTGGCCTACACCACTAGGTCCAGGGGTAGGGCTGACAGGAGGAGCCATGACTGCTGTATTCTTTTTTTTTTCTATCTCTTTGACCCCTTTCAATCCTATCAAAATATCTATATGAGTACAGACGCCCACTGCGTAAACGCATATGTATAATAAAATTCCCCCAACAATGTTACTAATCCCAATACATTTCCCCCCAAGAGTTTATGAAAGAAAAAGGAATTAGCACAAAGAAAGAAAAATTCAAAATGAGAATTCGGAGTTTCTTATAACAAAGTTTAGGAATTCACTCACCCCAGTAATAATTGACTAACGACTTGTGATAACTACACTTCACTGCCCAAACTGAAATGAATACAAAATCTCTGTACTTAGCTTATATATGAAGTCGAGTCGTCTCTCTCTCTCTCTCTCTCTCTTGATGTTTTGTTAGCGATGTCTCGTTCTAGTTTCTTGTAGAATGTAGGTCTTCCTGGATATGTTTTGCAATAGTTGAATGCCAGTCCTTGGGTTTCCTAGGATGTTGATTGAAGATTCTATTTGTATACTAACATATGTTGGTGTTAGCATTTCCGTTGGACTTAGTCAAAATTGTAGATTTTTGTAGATAGTTCTGAGTTCTTGAAGATCTTTATCAGGTATTACAGCTTTTATTTTGAAGTCTTGAAGATATATCTCTGGTTTTACAGCTATTTATTTTGAAGTCTTGAAGATATTTCTCTAATTCTTAGAGTTTAATCGCTGTCTTTGAGTTTAATCGCTGCCACCATTTATTGGTGTGCTACTGTCTTAAGCACACATTTGAGTATGAGTTGTTTTCAGATGTATTTAAATGGTTTATTGAACACATCTTAGTGGTTTTTAAGTTTTATTGTGAATAACAACTGAGTTAAACATCTCCATCACTGGAGGAAACTGTGTTGGTCCACATGACCAATTCTGGTGAAGTTTAGATATGAACTGAACAAATTACTGATATCCCAAATATCGTACACTTGCTTTAATTTGGCTAAGTGACGGAATCGGAAGACACCTGCATCCGGTGACGTCACAAACTTTCACACGAAGAGACAATGTGTTGACACTAAGAAAGAATGACAACTTAGCATCTTACATCCTGTTTACAATTTGAGTTGACCATAGCAAATCTCACGGCCAGCTCTTCCAACCAACATGACATATTACGTCATTTGTTTTAAACATGTAATATTACTATTCTAATCATTACATATATATATATATATATATATATATATATATATATATATTTATTTGTTTATATATATATATATTCATATATTTATACATATATATAGATATATGTATAAATATATATAAATAAATAAATATATATATATGTTATATATATATATATATATATATGTATATTTATATATTATATATACATATATATATATATATATATATATATATATATATATATATATGTGTGTATGTGTGTATATATATGTGTATATACATACATATATATGTATATATATATATATATATATATGTATATATATATATATATATTTTTTCAAATAAGCCATATATATTTTTGCTACATTAATGTCTGGATTCTCTTAACGACCTCGGGATCAAAGCCCCAGGTGAAATCACACAAAGACAAGAGCTTGTGACCGGCCGGGAATCGAACCCTGGTCCGGCAAACTTGTAAAGACAGTGACTAAACCACGTGGCCACTGTCTCTACAAGTTTGCCGGACTAGGGTTCGATTCCCGGCCGGTCACAAGCTCTTGTCTTTGTGTGATTTCGCCTGGGGCTTTGATCCCGAGGTCGTTAAGAAATTACAGACATTAATGTAGCAAAAATATATATGGCTTATTTAAATATGAAAAACACGTCTAAATGTGCAAAAATTTATCTTATATATATATATATATATATATATATATATATATATTTATAATCATTTATATACATACATACATATATACATATATATATATATATATATATATATATATATATTCATATATATATATATATATATATATATATATATATATATATATATATTCATATAACTAACACTCGTGATTTTAATCGATCTAAATATCAACCACAGTGGTCTTTAATATCGAATTGTACCCTTGGGAATGTATATTCACTGGAAATTCATTTAAGATAATTGCTAAGGGCAGATATTCGAACCTATGCCTCTTAGTCGAAACCATACCAGCTGGGATTTTATCACTCAAGCTATCAGGAGACATATAATTCTATAACGAGTCTACTGTACTAATTTGTATCCAATTCAGGAATCTGTTCTTATATTTGAAATAAACCCATATCCTCTATGATAGCTGATTATTGAGTTTTCAAAACATGGCTGTATCTAATATATATATATATATATATATATATATATATATATATATATATATATATTTATATATATATATATTTATATATATATATATACATATACATATATATATATGTATATATATATATATACATATACAGTATATATATATATATATATATATATATATATATATATATATATATATACAGTATGTTTATATATATCTAGCTCTATATATATATATATATATATATATATATATATATATGTATGTATGTATATATTTATCACTATCACTTGTGATAGTAATCAATGTAAATATCAACCACAATGACATTTAATATCAAAGTATACCTTAATTTATTCTCATTTTGAAAATTTTACCGATACTAATTTAAATGTTATTAGTATTGCTAATAATGGACATTTGATCTTGTCAATAAAAGATAAATATAAACAAACTCCTGATCCCTGATCACTGTGAAATCACTCAACCTATAACTAAAGGAACCCCCCCCCCCCCCCTTCCTCGCTGCCCAGCATAAACAATTTGTGATTATATCCTCATCATCGGTTATGTGAATATAGAAGATCTTTCACTTGAAAACTGGAGAAAGGAAAAAAAATACATTAAAAAAATACCATAAATTCAAAATCCATCAGCAGTAAACCTGTGGATAATAAAATATTCCATTTAACTTTGTTTCCTTTCCGCACTGGGCTATTTTCCTTGTTTCGGCCCCTGGGCCTATAGCATCCTACTTTTCCAATTATGGTTGTAGCTTAGCAAGTGAAAATGATAGAAATAATAATGAGAACCAAAATTTTATAACATAGAATGAAAAATAGAATAGAATCAGGAAACAGATTTCTCTTTAACCTGTTTATATCATAAATCATGAGTATGAAATACTCCATAAGTTGTTAATTGATTCTGCATCGTTTCCATAATTTCTGCGTTGTATCCATAGCATCAGGTTTTATATGCTTTACTTCTATCATATTGCCATCGTATCTTTTCATTCATGGGGAAATAACGTGAAAAAAAAATTAATAAATATTTGAGAGAGAGAGAGAGAGAGAGAGAGAGAGAGAGAGAGAGAGAGAGAGAGAGAGAGAGAGAGAGAGAGAGAGAGATTGTTCTCACTATGTTGAGAATACAATAGATTTTTTGCATTCCTTAAATTAGTCACTATTTCCATATTTTGATATTTTAATCGACTTCTAGTTACTGCGCTTTTGAAGCTTAATCATTAAATTGAAAACTATTATCATCGATTATTAAGAAATAATTCGTTGATAATCCCAAAAGAATTGTAGAAAAGACTCATTTTCTTCTTTGGAGAATTTTTTAATATCATTTGGCGTTAATGCGTTCTATAATGAAACTTTGAATGATATTTCTATTCTAAAGATATGTGAAACACTCAAAAAATTGGGATAATATCTTTTTTTCAATCTTTTCAGTAGCATTTAAATCGAAGGCTAAGTGCAATAATGTCTGAAAACTTTAGCCTTAAAAGTAGTAATTATACTAATTTTAAACTTTGACTCAGTAAAAGGAAATTTACTGTGGCTGATCTTTGCTGAAACCTCTCCTAAAAGATTCCGATGCTTTTCTCCTGCACACAGGAGAATTGAAAGAGGAATGAGTTGTAACAGTAAATAAAAAAGGAATGGTAACTGGAATTTTCAACATAATTATAGCTTAAGGAAATAACTTTTTCATGGATTGAATCTCTCTCTCTCTCTCTCTCTCTCTCTCTCTCTCTCTCTCTCTCTCTCTCTCTCTCTCTCTCTCTCTCTCTCTCTCTCTATAATTTGTTGTATTTCAGATACTAAAAAGAAAATTCTAAGTTGTAATAGTAAATTTCTAAAACTCCAATAATTTTACCAACATTTTAATTTGAATTAAATGTTGAAAGAGACAACGAAAAAATTGTATTCAAGCATTTATATCCACGGCCATTCAGAATAGTATCATATGTACTAAGACATAAATTCGTCACTGTCTTATCACGTGTAGAGCATTAATATATGTATATGGATAGTGTAAATGAATTCAAGTTATGTAAATTTTAACATAATTTTTGTCTGAATTTTTTTTTCCATATACGCGATAGGTCTTTATTGTTATATCATCTTTGTTAAGGTATTCCCCTTTATAATCATTCTACCCTTTCTTACGAAGATCCACAATTTGGGAGGGGAGAGTAAATAAAGGCTTTATTCAACCATATCAGTTTCATGCAATTAATTATGAAGCGTTTCTCATTAGCTGAGTTATATTTCAGTTTAAATGTTTCGAGAGCACAATGGGAAAATGGTAGAATTAATGGCAGGTTAATGGGTCAGAAGTGGAGGGGAGTTTTGTAAAGAAAGATACGGGGGAAGCGAAGGTCTTATGAATTACAATACGAAGGGGTCAAACGAAATTGAATTAATAATTGTTTGAGGAGCTTAAATTATTGCTTTACGAAGAGACTGGTATCTTTTCCATTGGATAAGCTACTTGCCATAAACGTATGTTGCATATTCGTGACTATACGATATATACAATTGAATTTACACAAAATCATGTTTATATATATATATATATATATATATATATATATGTGTGTGTGTGTGTGTGTGTATATATATATATATATATATATATATGATTTATATTATATATGTATATATATGTGTGTGTATGTGTGTATATATATATAAATGTATGTATGTATATATATATATATATATATATATATATATATACATACAGTATATATATATATATATATATATATATATATATATATATATATATATATATATATATATTCATATATAAATATATATGTGTATATGTATATATATATAAATATATATATGTGTATTTGTATATATATATATACATATATATATATGTATATATATATATATATATATATATATATATATATATATATATTGGAATGTAATGGAACGATGGTTCCATATTTTATTAATAATATCAGGTATGAAGAATTTAAAAGCCTTCTATTTCTATTCTACAAATTAGGAGGAGTATCAGCAGCTGAAGACCAGACAGGAGAATAATTTTTAAAACAAGGTGAATTGAAACAAAAAAAAAATCTTGAAATACTTTCTCAATAAGCGAAACTGTTTCACATTGTGAGAAGAAAACACAAGAATTGTGTTCATCAAAGTCAATTTGTAATGGAAAAACACACCTAGAATTTTAAATGTTTTGTATATAGTTAAGGAGACATTGTCAATGGAGAATTCTCTGTTTTTTGGGGGGTGGGTGGGTTTGGGGTTAATGGATAATCTATCGTCACTGATTACATGTATTAAATACTCCATTGATTTCTACTTAGAAAAATTTATACTTCTTGACGCTGATCTTTGATCCTACTTTTTAAGACTACTGTATTTCCAAAGTTCTTGAATGGCTCTGTGTATCACTAGTAAATATATTAACATCGTCTAAATAAACTGACACATTCTTGATGTATCTTAAGATCTGTAACATTAATATGACAACTGTCCAAGGAGCTGGTGTGAACCCAAACGACATCATTAGAAATTCTAAGGGTTCTCTATGAGTGGTAAAAGCAGTTAATATCTTGGGTTCTTCGTCTAGGGGCACTTGCCATTATTCACTTAGTAAATCCATGGATAAGAATATACGTGTTCCTCATAATTGAGCCAAAACATCACATATTACTGGCGTATGTATTTTATCATAAACTTACAGTAATCAATTACTAATTAATAACTTCTATCTTTTCTTTCAAATGAATAACATGGGAGAAATATAAGGAGAATACTGTTTTTGTATTCTGGACAATCCGTGTTACCTATATCTTTATCTATTCCTTCATCTGTATTTGTTATTGTAAATAAATGCCTTTTCCTCTAGAGTGATAATCCTATTTGTAATTCCTACTCATGTACATAATTTAGTATCCGCCAGCAGATGAAGTCTTTTAACCGAGTGATTGAGTAGTGCTCGTATTTACCTTTATATGAACTAAAATATTGTCCAAATCTGACCAAATCTGGGAATCTTAACGAGGTTAATATTACCTCTCTTACATTATCCGTGTGGGTTATTAATGATTCTCTAGTGACAGTATTAGGCAGTATTATGACATCTCTAGCTAATATGCAGCTTATTAAATCATTATCTGCCATGAAGAACACACTTATTTCTCTAATGTGCATTTGAGCATAGAACCATGCATCTGCTTCCCCTTCCTAATATTAATCTTTCACTTATTAAATGACTTAACTTATGTGTGTTTAATTTGCCTAGGAGCAAATCCTATCCAGATATACAATAATATCCTATGTCCACATTTGCATCTTTAGTGCCTATCCTATCAATACATGGAGTGAATCTACTTTCTTATCTATTTCATATTTGTAAACTGACTTCTTCCTCCTAGTTTTCTTTTTCTGTCCCCCTTTCCTGTTCGGTTTCTTTTTTCAACTATCATAGCCATCTCCTTTAAATTGGCCATATTTGTTGAACCCTTGTCATTGACAAGATGATAAAACACTTCCCGACTATTTCCCTTTATTTTCAACCTAGGTTCTTTACACTTTAAGAAATAACTACACATTGTTGAATCTTTTCGTACGAAATCAAAGCTTTATCGGGATATGAGAGATACTTAATACATCTCTTTTCTAATAATTCTCTATTCATGTTTCATAGTTCCTACATTTTTTATTTGGTGTCCCGTTATTGTCTTAACGAAGGTGTCTCCACCCAGAATAGCATAAACAGTAATATCTTAATAATCGGCCAATATAATGTGTCCTATTATATCAACTGTACGACCAGAATGTAACAACCTTAGACATTCCTTTCAATCTATCTTCACATATATTGTAATTGATATTTCTTTGCCGTCCTGACTTTCTTTTCGATCATCAGTTAGTTACTTTACTTTTTTTTTTTTTTTTTTTTTTTTTTTTTTTTGCACTATTTGTAACATTTTGGTTATCCTTTGCCTGTACCTGAAGATTTTTTTTTTTTTTTTTTGGCCACCCTTCCGATGATAATTACAAATATCAGGCCTAGCTGCCATGTGATATAATTTTCCTTTTATTGATAATCTTGGCTAAATGAATTTATCCTACATCCTGTAGGATAAATTCATTTAGCTTATTATCCTGATGGCATTTAGGGTAATTTTTCTTATTACTAAAATCTTTATATCCATCTTCCCCGTAGTTATTAAATTATTCTGATCTGTTACCTCCGAGAAGCCGACTTCCTTTAATTTGGTCTCTTTTTATTTTTTATTGTGAGCTGTGAGGAATGAAAGTGATGGAGAGACAGAAACTGAATGTGTTTCAGATGAAGTGTCTGAGGAGTATGGCTGGTGTATCTCGAGTAGATTGGGTTAGGAACGAAGTAGTGAGGGTGAGAACGGGTGTAATAAATGAGTTAGCAGCTAAAGTGGATATGAATGTGTTGAGGTGGTTTGGCCATGTTGAGGGAATGGAAAATGGCTGTCTGCTAAAGAAGGTGATGGTTGCAAGTACAAGAGGAAGGCCAAGGTTTAGGTGGATGGATGGAGTGAAGAAAGCTCTGGGTGATAGGAGGATTGATGTGAGAGAAGCAAGAGAGGGTGCAAGAAATAGGAATGAATGTCGAACGATTGTGACGCAGTTCCGGTGAGCCCTACTGCTTCTCCTGTCACCTTGGATGACTGCGGAGGTAGCAGCAGTAGGGGATTCGGCGTTACGAAGCTTCATCTGTGGTGGATAACGGGGGAGGGTGGGCTTTGGGACCCTAGCAGTACCAGCCGAACTCGGTTGAGTCCCTCGTCATGCTGGGAGGAACTTAGAGAGGAAAGGTCACCTTTTTTTTTTTTTTCTTACTTTTATGATGTCGGTTACCCCCCAAAACTGGGGGAAGAGCCTTGGTATATGTATGTATGTATGTATGTATATGTATATATATATATATATATATATATATATATATATATATATACATATATATATATATATATATACATATATATATATATATATATATATATATATATATATATATATATATATATATATATATATATATATATATATATATATATGTGTGTGTGTGTGTGTGTGTGTGTGTGTGTGTGGAGTTATGGAAGAGAGAGAGAAAGAGAGAGAGAGAGAGAGAGAGAGAGAGAGAGAGAGAGAGAGAGGAGCGTCTGTATTTAGAAGCATTAATTTTATAAAGCATTCAAATGTGTTAAAACGAGTGTCTTAGGGATCTTCTCCCGAAAAATATATCCGATCTTCTTAAAGTCCAAGACTAAACACAGTGAATATCCTCTTTCCTTTCCTGAACGAAGCTCAAATAAATTATTTGCGTCTCCACGTTTCTTTATTTGCTCTCTTTATTTGTCTTTTCAAAATAACTGTCTTCCTTCGTTCGTCTTGATCCTTGTTTATTTTGTCAGATCAAATAATTTGATAAAAAAAAATTTATCTTTTTTATGCTCTTTTTATGTATTATGCAGTATATTTTTAGTTAGTTTCCGTTTATCATAGAAACTTCATGGATCTTTATCATACATAACAAGACAAATTTTAAATAAGGGTTGATTTTTATGAAACCTTATATTTTGAAAATTCTAGCCCCCTTTCTATTGACTTTAGGAGCTGTAATCTTGCTAATGACATCTATTTTTAATATCTAATATCTTTGCTTCTAAATCTACTCCTATAAACATATTTTCATAATCTTTGATTCTATTCTGTTTCAGACTGAAGCTAGCCAATAAATATATTTAATTACTTATAGTCTTGTTTACTTCTCTATTTCTAAACCATTTTTTATCACATATCAGTATTTTCTTTTGCCATGAAGAAACAAAGATTTTAATGATATTATTGAGCAGAGGGACCCAGTTACATTAGGATTCCATAGAAAAGAAAAAAAAAAGTTTTTTTTTTTTATTGTTGTTAGTTGAGACATTCATGAACTTAAAGAACTTGCATTTATTAGTTACCGCTTATCCTTACCATCTCACTATATCTAACAAGAATTAAATACACCATCTCCTTTTAACTGTATCATTGAAATATGAGTTACATATTGATACGAGAGAGAGAAAGCTATTCAATAAAATCTTAAATGATAAGGTATATGCCTCAGAAACCTTCTGATAAAATATATTAAAGGTAGAAAACGAAGAACTAAGACCACTTTATAAATTTGAAACCGAAACGACCACAGGACTGTAGCATTTTTCTCTTCAAAACAAAAATAGCAATTTCCATTGCAACTTTCCTGGAAGAGGAGGTTTTTAAAAGCCCAACAATTTAGCATTCAAGCAGTAAATGCTTTGCAATCAAGGGGACGAAGAAATAAAAGAAAAAAATAAATATTGAGAATACATCGCCCTCACAATCTGAATATTCATGATGCTCCAAATTTGAAACAAGCCTTTTAACACAATTTCATATATTTATATTTCTGGCATTAGAATAAACATCAAATTTAAACTCTACGGAATATCCAGATATAAACTCATCTACTTTTTTTTTTTTTAATATTGTACTTGGGTATCCCTTCGATATTTTTTCCCATGATATTTTCTCTATATTGTCATTCCCTCTCTTCTTCCACTTTATTTTTCATTTCAAGTAGAATCTGTCTGGTCACTGTCCTTCTTAAAAGAGTTCACTTCTGGATTTAAAGTCAGAATCATTTTTTACGACCCAGATGTGTCCTCTATAATTTTATTTCACTCTTACAATTGGAGATGGAATGAAGAGAGCATTTAGTATTGTCGGTATGGATTGAAGATCACTTTAGATAATGTATATAATAGATTGAATATGTTATATCCATTAAACGCATTTACACAGACAACTAATGCAACACAGACACACACATAGAATATATACCATCATCATCATCAGATCGGCCGCTACTAGTCCACTGGAAAAGAAAGGCCTTACACACATCCTTCCACTAAATCACTAAATGACTCAAGTGAGAAGGTATACCCTTGGACTCCTAAATATTTTTTCACTCATTAAAAGGAATTTTCTGAGCTTCTTCCTGCATGTAACTCTTGGCATGTCGTGTTAGTTCTTAATTCTTTGCCATTTTAGTTCCTCTGTTTCGTTCTTTAAAATTTGTGATCCTTTCTTTGTTTTTGTTTTTTTTCATGGTCTTAATCATTTATTTATTAAACATTCTTATTATTTTCAAAATGAATGGCCTTCCGGTCGTCTTCAGCCGTCAATTTTGGTTCTTAGGTTATCACTATCGCTCCAGAAAAGAAATCTCTGTCAAACGGATCCTTCATATGGAACACCTTTACTTGACAATTCCAACCTGGGATTATTCGAAGTTTGTGTGAAGCCAAGACAAGATATTCATTAGCTAAGTTAAGAAATAAGGCATTTGGAGCACTGTTTTCCCTTTCCCTCAATCTTAGTTTTTACAATCTCCATCAAACCAATAGAAAAAAAAAGAAACTTGCATTGTGAAGCACGCTTCTATTAGTAAGTGGTCACTCAGATTTTTCATACAATATATATCCCATTCCTGTATCATTTTTCCAGTTAATATATATATATATATATATATATATATATATATATAAATTATATATATATATATATATATATATATATAAATTGTATATATATATATATATATATATATATATATATACATACATTTATATAAATATATATATATATTTATTTATACATATATTTATATACATATAGATATATATATATATATATATATATATATATATATATATATATATACATTATACATATACATATATATATATATATATATATATATGTGTGTGTGTGTGTGTGTATACATATATATATATATATATATATATATATATAGAAATTTATTTATATATATATATATATATATATATATATATATATATATATATATATATATATGTGTGTGTGTGTGTGTGTCTGTGTGTGTGTGTTTGTGTATACAGTATTTGTAGTGAATATTCGAGACGTCAAATAATAACATCGAATGAAATATGGCAACTCAATTTGTCACATATTAATATTTTCACTAACAAGTACAACCCTTTATTCTTTTTGATTCGTCAAGGTTGGAGAAGACTCCACCCATTTCGTAGAAGTAGTAAGAACAACTCTTTATCTGCTTTGTCATGGGAACACTAGAGACATCTGGCGAAAGGTTTACCCTGAGTGTCGGCATTCTTTTGATTCTAACTGTATATATATTTTTGGCAATAGGCTTGTAAATAGTTTTCTCTTTTTTGCACGGATTACTTTTTTCAAGATACATGTTTATGATATCAAAGCATATACCAATCATATTACATGAAAAAAAGATATAAGAAATTCATTCTTCGAATTATTCAATAAAAGGACTTCAGACGTTGATAACGGTGGTTCATGCCTCTAACTACATTCCGCAAATTAATTCCATCATAGAATTTATCTCTATGGACTAAATTTATTAGAGCTTTGAATAGGAGGTGAAAAACTGCATTCACTTTTCTTAGATAAATGAAAATTTCTGCTTTCCTCTCGAGGGACATGAGGCCAGGTAATGTATCAAGGCTTTCTTTTTACTGATGCAATAGGGTGTGTACAGAAATTTAATCTCTAATAACCTTAATAAAATATCCTTTGAGGAAAGCTGATTTTCTTAATAGAATGACTTTGTTACTTCCGTATATGTGTAAATGTTCCGATCTGCTCTCAATAAAAAAAGATAAATACTCAGTCAATATTCAATATGATTTTTATCTATAAATCCATAAGTAGCTTTATTTACCGATTTCTTTTTCGGTGTCTTAAAAATGGAAGACGTGAAATTCATGCGTTATTCGAGGGGAAAATCTCGAATGATTATTGAACAAATTTATGAAGACAAATTAAAAAAAAGATTCTTTAAACTTTTCTTCTGAAGGAATCAGCAGAAAGGCTACCGGTTTTTCTTTTTTACCAATTTTGCTTTCCCAATTAAAAAAAAAAAAAAGTCTGTGTAGCGAACATTTAGTGGCGCCTAATTTCTTTACTATTGCTAGAGAGTTAAGAGACATAAAAAAAAATATCTTCTTGTTCATCATCACCATAGAAAGC
>NC_090750.1:46014279-46019279 GCF_036898095.1 Palaemon carinicauda | reverse complement strand
CACAAGACAGTCTAAGAAGTTATACTGTAATAAAATGTCGTTTAATTTGAAAGCTGCCTTACCCTATGTAAGAGAAGGGGATATGAATGAAAATACTAACCTAAAATTCGAGAGGGTGAGTCACTTCTCAGTTTTGAAACTTGTATTTTTCGAGGATGTGATCCATTTGCCACACGGAGTGTCAATCCTCCAGATGGTGATAATAAAGCAAATGCCTGTAAATATATTCGGAGATTAGTAGACCCATATTTATGTGGGTATTTGATTGATGCCAAGCTCTTGTTAGCAGATGTAGTGATGGCCATACCAAATATTTTAGACAGTTTGTCAAAAGGAAAAAATGACGGAGAAGGTGGCAGCCATGAGAACATGCAATGAGGTGCAGACACCATCCCCCAAACCGGGGGAGGAGAGAAGGAAGTCAGCAGAAGAGAAGAGTCTTCTGATATTGGCAATGTGGGGGAGAGGGGCGCTAACAAGTAGAGTGCCCCCCCCCCCCCCCCCCACAAACCCCCTGATGTTACACTTATCAGGCTTATGGTCATCTATCTCGAGAGTGCCCATCAAAAAAGCCCGAGTGAGGGTGGGCTGTGGCACACTCACACCACCCGCCGCCCAACATCCGAGGAAAAGGAAACAGAGAAAGGAGATGAAGGAGATCCATAATCCCCCCCCCCCCCACCCACCCTACAGGACAGCAGAAGCAGCAGCCAAGAAGGCAGTGAGAGTGGCTACGATGGAGCAGACACTGGGCCCTCCATCGGTACCCCCCTGACTTCAGGGGGAAGTGGTATTGAAAGCGAGGTCATTGGCCCGTGTCGCACATATCCTAATGGACGGCTCTGATTTTAGTGGTCAGGATAGACATGCCAGAAAAGTCCATCCGAGCGCTGATCAACACAGGAGCCAGCTTTTGGCTTCTGGAACAAGTTACAGTTAGTGGCATTCGTCATCCTCGACACACCATGAGAAAATAAACTACAGGCAAGGTATACAACAATCGTAAACTTTAAGGTGGGATCTGTGAAGTTTACACATTTTTTTTTCTTGCCCACCTTGGTAATTCCAGGAATTATGGCTACAAGTGTTTTGGATTTTATAATGAGTAATCAAATATACATTTGTGGGGGAAAAAATAGAATAATAGTAAAAGCAGGAGGGTGCATTTGGCTGATATTAAGTTATAAGAGACTTAACGCTGGTTTGGGAAGGGAGAGACAAGAAGGTAAGGTAACAGCTGTACCTGAAAGAGGAGAAGTATTGCCTCCCTAGACACTTAGGAGCATATTAGTGACCCCGTTTTAGCCTCTTCCGGAGGGAACCAATGTCGTATTCAAACACCATGAAAAAATGGGCACCGTTGTTTTAGAGGGCTTGTCAGAAATAAGAGAACAAAGCGGATATTACAATAGTTAATTTGTCAAATTAAAGAGTTGTCATTACTAAGTAATTATTAGTATGAATTGCAGATGAACGCACTCAGAACTTGATTATGCGAGCGCAAAAACTATGTCCGCCAGAATATCAACCTGTAGTTAGTAAGATTTAAATAATTATTCCAATGTAATTGCAATTGGAGACGAGCCACCCAGGAGGATTAATTGATTTCCCTTTAGCATTGAAATTGTGAAGGCAGAGCCGTTCAGGTCAAAGCCTTATAAGGCATTCATTTATTTCCAGGGAGAGATGGAAAGGGAAATTAGTAACTTAAGGGAACAAGGGGTTATCGAGGAAAGCGAATTCCACTGTGATTCTCCAATTGTAGACGTTGGGAAAAATTATGGCTCGGTAAAATTGTATGTTGATTATAGAAAGTTAAATGTCGTCACTATGGATAATTAATTCCCATTGCCCTTGATCGGAGAATTACTCGTAAAGGTACGGGATAGTAAGTATCTTACAACTATCTATTTAAATTCTGGATGCTATGCAATACCCATTCAGGGAGACAGTTAATGTAAAACACAATTTATAGCCATTGATCAACTATTTCAGTTTAATTTTCTTCCTTTCCGTGTTAAAAGTGCCCCAAGTCATTTATCTTAAGTAATGATAGCGGAGTTGTCTTCCTTAATTGACCATAATGTTCTTGTTTATTAAGATATCATAATTAGAGGGAAAACGGCCGAAGAACATAACAATATTCGTAAAGTTTCAGAAGCATTGCACGGTAATGGTATGAAAATAAATTTGTCAAAGTGCAAATTTTTCTGTAAATAGGTCACAATTTTGGGTCATATAATAATCTCAGAAGGTATCCAACTCTTCCACAGTAAAGTAAATGCTATTAGAGATTTCCCCAGGCCACGTACCCATGAAGAAGTAGCTGGGTTCCTTGTGCTTGTTGGGTATTACCGTAAATTCATAAGAGGTTTTGGAGAGATAGCGAGACCCTTAGATACTTTAACATAACAAAAAGTAATAAATTGAGGCGTGAAAGAAGAAAGGGCCTTTAACCATTCTAAAGCTGCCTTACCTAGAAATGAGTTACTTACATATCCTAGAATTGATCGCCCTTTTTAGTGACAACAGATGCAAGCAGCGTAGCTATTGGTGGCGTAATTTCTTAACTATATGATAAAGGTAGAGAGCGACCCATTTGTTTTGTTTCCAGGTGATTAAAAGGGGAAGAAAAGAATTGTAGTGCATTCGATCGAGAGGTCTTGGCTATTCTTTGGGTTCTAGAGAGGCATTGGTTCTTTTTATTAGATCAGCCGATTGAGTTGCAAAGTGATCATTGCCCGTAACCTGAATTATTTTACAAAGGAGACTTGACGTCCAGACAATGGAGATTTATTGAAAGATTGTTAGAGTTTAACATAAAGGGGTTTGACCTTATAGAAGGTAAAGCTAACAAGGTAGCTGATGCCCTCTCTAGAGGTTCAGTAATAGGAGTAGCAACTCGTGCGCAAAAGAGGAACGAATAACGAACCCAAAATATTGAAGGTTCCAATCAAAATAATTTAGAAAACGGGAAGTGAATTCTCGCAAGGCACAATCAGAAAATGAGATCCAGGGGAGAGAGAGAGAGAGAGAGAGAGAGAGAGAGAAGATTAATGGATATTTTGGTGAGAGAGAGAGAGAGAGAGAGAGAGAGAGAGAGAGAGAGAGAGAAGGAAATAGTGAACATGAATATGTGCGGGTGGCCGAGAACATGACCAGGGGTGTCCGGAATGAGTGCCCTTATGATGCAGGTGCGATTGACTTAGGAGTTTGGGACATAAAGGTAGTCAGAGAGGAACAGAAAAAGAGGAATGGGTGGTAAGAGTGTGAGCAGTGATTAAAGGGGAATCAGAGAGTTATCCATCATTTCTGAATGCTCCTCGTGAGAATTTTATTTTATAATGAATGATATATTATATTGTGCTCACGAAAAGTGGAGGGGAATTTTGTCCACAGGTAGTTCTTCCCTCTTTAATTAATTGAGCCATCCACATTTACATGCAAGTCCGTAGGCAAGGCATTTGGGGATTAATAGAACATTAAGGAGAGCACGAGAATCCTTCTTTTGGTTAGGAATGAAAAAAAGCTATAAAAAATTATATAAAATTTTCTAATACTTGTAACTATTTCAAAGAACATAAATACACTGTACCGAAAGCCAGAAAGTGGTTTGTGATTCCCATCAAATTTTATATGTGTATGTGGACCAAGTAATATAGAATATAAATGTTACATATACGAAACATTTACAAATATGCATTTTGATAATCTTGGCAGCATCTCACTTGTAGTAACTCGAGTTAGGACCAGAGATCATTATCCGACACAGGAAATATACGTCATGAATTCGCTTATTCCAAATGAGCTTTGTGAGATTTTGGGATATGCAATGTCTCCAAGTTATTGCTGTCGCTAGCAGTCTCCTTGCGTTATCCAATATGCATGACATGACGTAAAAAAGATATATCTGGCCTTTATTACAATTGGCTGTTTGATTTGAGTTAAACTTATTTTATATTTAATATAATGATATTTACATCTACAAACATCGATAAAGTCAACATAGAGATAAAACAAAGACACTTATATGATTAATCCCCATACGCAAAAACACACACACACATCCACAAACAAACACATACACACAAACATATATATATACAGTATATGTATATATATATATATATATATATATATATATATATATATATATATATATGTATATGTATATATATGTATATATATATACACACACACACACACATATATATATATATATATATATATATATATATATATATATATTTATATAACTTATTATCTAGTCCAATCATTGCTTTGAAATAACTCTCTCAAGTAACCAAACTTAAGCGTCTTAATATATATATTGAAGAAAATTGGCTTTAACTTTTTTCAACAATAAAACAGATTGATAAGAAAATATCTATCCCAAATTTCTGATGTAGATAGTTTGTAAGTTGACCAGGGCACCAGCCACCTGTTGGGAAAGTACCGTTAAAGAGTTATTGGGTCCTTTGACTGGCCAAACAGTAATATGTTGGATCCCTCCTCTGGTTGAGGCTCATTTTGTATTTGCCTACACATACATCGAATAGTCTTGAATTTTCTTTTCAAATTCTCTCCTCTCCTCATACACCTAACAACACTGATATTGCCAAACGATTCTTCTTCACTCAAGTAGTTAACTATCGCACTATAATTGTTCAGTGGCTGCTTTCCTCTTGGTAAAGGTAGAAGCGACTTTTTAGCTATGGTAAGCAGCTCTTCTAGGAAAGGCACACTCCATAATAAAAACCATCGATCTCTAGTCTTGGGTAGATTCATTGCCTGTGTACTATTGACTTTGTGTACTGGATTAGAGTTATCTTGCTTAGGGGTAGACTACCGGATGCAGAATATGTTCTTCTGGTCCTTAATTGGTTTATTTTTTATATTTTATATGTGAAGGTTCTAGTTTAACGAAATGGAATGTTGTATTTTTCTGGTTATTCTTCTCTTGTAGTTTTTTCCTTGCTTCCTAGTTTCTTTGGGTTATA
>NC_090750.1:45984279-45989279 GCF_036898095.1 Palaemon carinicauda | reverse complement strand
AAGTATTTGACCATAAAAGAATATAATTTCTTGAGGTATTTGCAAGATCTCTAGTATTAGTTTGTACTTCATGAATATAGCAATGCATTACACTACACTGAAGTCTAGGATGCACTATTTTGTTCCCGGATTTTGCTCAATATTTCCTAACAAAATATGAATTTAAAACAATAAGATGACTTAACAAACTTGAAAAAAAACTTTAACATGAACAAAAACAATGTATACAAGAATATTTACAGAGGAAATTAGAAGGCAACAAATAAACTAAAAATAAATTTTAAATTAAATTTGTTGAAATGATAGAGCTGGCTCGCCAATGAAGACTTGATACTCTCAAAAAGAGACACACGAAATATCAGAAACGTAGATTTTGTACATGAATGCAAGTGCACTTAGGTTCAAGAGTCCTCCTACACTCATGGGGAACCATTCATCAGAAGGCTCTAGTGTTACCATGACAAAATAAATAGTTTCTTTTCTTACTACTTCTTATGAAATGGGTGGAAACTTGTCCAACATCAACTAACGCTTAAAAATAATAAAACGAGGTGCCATATTTCATACTGTGGTATCTTTTCTGTCTCGAGCATATACTACAAATACATGACACACACACAAACACACGCATATATATATATATATATATATATATATATATATATATATATATATATATATATATATATTGTATATATTGCTTAGAAAGATGAAAGAATATCTCAGGGACCGTTGGAGTTGAATTAATCTTCATTTTTCCTGAACTAACTTAATTATCTAGTATATGTAACTTTATAGTATTCCGTGGGATCGAAAATTTATAATCAAATCATGTAATATCATGACAACTTTCAAGACTCAGAAAAATATTGATGCTTCACACAAATCTCTCTCTCTCTCTCTCTCTCTCTCTCTCTCTCTCTCTCTCTCTCTCTCTCTCTCTCTCTCTCTCTCTCTCAAGTATGAATCTTACAGATTTCTGAAAAAATACATAACTAGGATTTTTATTTCTGGATTTTAATCAAGAGAAGTGTAGCCTATTAATACGGAATGTATGCAGTAGACAAGGTTTTGTAGGGAATATAAAAAAAAATCAAGACTTGTTTTTTTTTTTCATAAAAGAGAGAATCATTGTAAAAAAAAAAAATTACGATTTGTTACCGAAAAAAGGAAAGTAATTAATTTTGAGGAGTAGATTTTATTTATTGCCTCTTGTGGAAAAATGTTCATAATGAAGTTTTTTTTTTTATCTATTCTATGTATACTTTCAATTCTTCAGTGATATAAGTTCTTAAGTGATGTAAGTGTATAAAAACTATTAGGTTTTGATTTAAGAAGAATTCAGAAAATGCATGGGGAATATATGATTCCTGATGATATAATGATACTGCCTTGCGTTAAATAAACTATTCTTGTTTACAATAGTCAGGTGTAAACGTTATCTTAATTATTGGCTTATAATAATCTTAATCTTTCTATGTTATATATGACTTTACGTGTTTATAAAAAAAGTAGCACAGAATTATGTATGTACGAACGCTAGCTCAATTGTGTATTTATGTCAACAATATTTTCAGGTTATTCATTAGATATGTAAAAGGAAGTGAATGACGATAATACTCACCTAATTGTAACATGCAATATATTAAATGAAGTAAAAGATTAATTTTGCCGATAATGCAATATTGTGTAATGTACTAACACTCCTTTACTTTTTTTAGTACTTCAGAGTATAACGCGTCTATCCATGATCATAGCAACATTAGGATGAACGGTTTATAATGACAATGGTATAAGACATTTAAAATCTTTTAAAGTCTGATAATCAAGAAAAATAAGACATCAACATTTTAGCAACTCGATTGAAGTAGCTCTCTCTCTCTCTCTCTCTCTCTCTCTCTCTCTCTCTCTCTCTCTCTCTCTCTCTCTCTCTCTCTCTTCCCGTCATGGGCAATGGTTGGATATGAGTTGGCGTAAGAAGAGAAGAGATGCTGAGGGAGCTGTAGAGCCACAAAATCCGATTTATAGCTGGAAGCTTGGAAAACTTGGGGAAGAAAAGGGGGGCACGTTTTATTGTGATGACTCGCTTGTTTAATTCTCCAAGGACCAATATGTTACGAAAGAAGACTTTAAATGATAATGTATATGTAATCAGTCACCCACTTTTTTTCAATGTAACATAAACAAAACAGAAGAAAATGAATTGTTACTGGTGCGAAGAAAACTCTACATGGTATAATGATGTGACGTAACGAAGGAAAATATGATATATCCGAATCATATTATTTGAATATGTAATATTTTTTACTAAGAAAATAAACTAAAATCTTGAAATTAAATAGTTGTCTTTATATAATCTGATATCAAAGGGTGTATTAAAGTGTGTAAATAAGAGTAATAGAGTAACCTCTAGCATTGGCGATAAAGTCTTTTGATGACAGTCAATTGGATAAAGTGGTAAGCTTGTTTTTCACGATAGAGTTAGAAAAGTATCATAACCTTAACATTTGTTTGATTTATATATTTATTAATTTAATTTAGGATAACAAGGCATTCAATAGATATTTATTGCTTACAGACATAACGGAATAAAATTCTATAGTTCTAATTTTGACTGAAACCAATAACTTATTTTATTTTAGAGAGAGAGAGAGAGAGAGAGAGAGAGAGAGAGAGAGAGAGAGAGAGAGAGAGAGAGAGAGAGAGAGAGAGAGAGAAAGGCAAAACTTTTTTTCATGTCAATTACTGAATTTAATATTAATCATTCAACGCTACCAGTAGGCATGATTAAAGAACGATGTCCAAAACTATCGAATTATTTTTGTGTAATAATCTAAGCATTTTCGTTTTTGCGAGATAACAATAATGCAAGCATTTTGTCTCATGAAAAAAAAAAATATATATATCATATCACTCTTGAAATTCTGCAGTATTTATTATTTTTTTAGTTATACGTATAGATCCAGAAAAAGACACATGAACAATTGTGCAATAAAAAAAGAGCTAATTTACAATCAGGATATCCGCCAATAATTCCATTTTGCCTTTGTAGAGAATTCGTCATGGTTATACAGTTTAGTATTTTATGAAACAGACCGCAATCATTTCATATTTTACGAATTGCAGATATTGTATGTAGAATACTGAATGAACTGATTGTCAAAAAAATTTATTTATCTCATCACGTTGCAATATAAACAATATATTTTATCAGGAGTATAATACTTTACACTAAGTTTATTAGCCAAGTGTTGCTTTTGAAAAATTATTTTTGTGTATACTTTTTATGAAAGGCACTTTCTATACTTGTAACATAAAAGGCGTTTTTACTGAAATTAGAGATGGTATGCGTCTATATAGAGCATGCATAAGTAACTCATATACATTCGCTCGAAAACACATGCGTACGGTGAACTAAACACAGATTAAACAGAAAATGAAGACAAACTTTTCAATACTGGAACCTTCACAATTGCACTAAAATAAACAATTCAAATACCCTGACAAATTCCTTGAAACATTTCAAATGGCAATTTAACGATCTTTTTAATGGGCATCTATATATATATACAGTATATATATATATATATATGTATATGTATATGTATATTTATATATATATGTATATATATTATATATTATATATATATATATATATATATATATATATATATTATACATATATAAATATTTATATATGTATTTATATATATATATATATATATATATATATATATATATCTATATATATATATATATATATATATATATATATTTTATACATATATAAATATTTATATATATATATATATATTATATATATATAATACATATATATTCATAAGGAAACGAAAATGAAAAGGAAGGAAGTATGTCGTTTTATACCAGGATACCTGAGATTGAGAAGTAAAATCATAATGTAATACGAACATTTGCTGTTTTAATATTTTCTTTGATTTCTTTAATAACAGGGATTTTTTGTTAATCAAGCTGACTTAATTTTTCAACGTGAATTTTAGAAAATAATTTTTGAAAACTGAGGTTTTTGCTGTAACAATACACTGTTTAAAATTTATTCTTGGATTTTCACCGTTTTACAAACCGGTATATTGATGTGAAGGACTCTAACCCGGTCACTAACCCGTAAAAAAATAATAACAAAGTTAGTTAAATTACGGTCGCCTTGATTTTACTGAAATGCGACTAAGAACAGTAAATTATTACAGTAATTTCTGAATGAAATTACTGGTTTTCAACAGTGTAGAATGTATCATTTCACCGTTTACTCATTTATAAAACTTATAGTTTTCACTGTTTGACACGAATAAGATTTATTTGTTAATAAAAAATAACCTTACTAAAACTAATAATGGATTTTAACTATTCAATATTATTCAGCATATAACCATATCGAGAATTTTGCAATAAAAAATATGTATTACCATAGATATGACAGGAAAATGTTCTATGGGCACAGGAAAAGATCAGTTTTAGCCTAATAAAAATATTTTTGAATGAAAAACTCAAATCAAATGGAATGTTTATTATTCTTTATTTTTTAGATCACCTAAAAATATTATTACTCAACTTTGAAAGGAATTCCTTTTTTCAACACTGATGTTACGGCCTAAATAACTTTAACTATATATAAAGCTACCCCATTTTGTCTAGCCTCCATAGTGCACCTAAATTCCATGAATTTTGAATATAACTCAGCTTTTTCCACTTATATCCTTTTATAATTTATCATGTAGAACAATATTTCACTATACCCTCTATTATTCTGACAGGTACTCGGGCTGAACAATTTCTAATGTAATTCAGAAGGATATTCTCTCTCTCTCTCTCTCTCTCTCTCTCTCTCTCTCTCTCTCTCTCTCTCTCTCTCTCTCTCTCTCTCTCTCTCTCTCTCTCTCTCTATGGAATTTCATTGACGCATACTAGATTTCAAATTAGATTATTGTTCCAGGAACATTACTTTCTGAATACTTTTATTTTCT
>NC_090750.1:45966779-45976779 GCF_036898095.1 Palaemon carinicauda | reverse complement strand
ATGCCATTAGAGTGTATTAAAAATAAACTTAAAATCCAGTTAGTATGACTTAGAAACGGATAAAAAAAATAACATGCGGACGTGGTTTTTATGCAGCTCCATTACGATAAAGGATAAGTATGAACGTAAAATATCACTTATATGCATCAAAACTTTACTATTTATTATAATATGATAATCTGTATGAATGCACCTGTTATTAAAGAAATAATATAGAAAGCGCAGAAAATACGGTCATCAGCATAACTATACATTAAATTTTTGAATTTTATGTATGAAAAGCTATGCATGGCCAGAAAATTCAAGGTAGCCAGATCTGCTTCGAGTCAAGCTAAGAAAGCGAATTAAAGTTTAATGATAAAATTGCAGAAACCTCTGATATATGACGACACCCATTTGGCTCCTTAAATACCCTAATGATAAAAGAAGGAAATTAAATAAATTAGACCACACAGGATGTTTGGTAATTTGCCGCATATGTTTATAATGTTAATGTATAGTTGATGGCGCATTAGGGATCTCTAAGGAAAATGATGGTAAAGATAGCAGAACTTCATACTAATGACTTTCAGGTCAATATCTTTCTGAAACACACAACTAAATTGATGATCTGGGACATATTATGTTAATTGAAACCTACTACTGAAAAATTATGTGTATTTTAGATTCATAAATTCATACCAAAAATTTATGCATTACTTTCGAAACAAATACTGTATTTTTTTCGCACAAATACACACATACACACACACACACACACACACACATACATATATATATATATATATATATATATATATATATATATATATATATATGTATATATATATATATATATATATATATATATATATATATATATACATACGTATATGTATATATATATACACATATATGTATATACCTATCATTTATAGCAATATTTTCAGTTTGCATAAAAACTATAATTATGGGGAATTCATAATTACACCACCGAGTTACAGTCACGATACCGTTCCTCCCTTCCATCACAGTTTTGATAATTCCATGATTTTAGTAGATTCTGGTAATCCAAGAAAGTTTTTAATAACATATTCTTATTACCTTTAGTATAATTCATCCCATTTTTCATAAAGTGTGTGAAAACCTAAAAAAAAAAAATATCTATCGTGCAGTCGAAAACTATCTCCTTTAGTTGACTTCAGCAGGAGTTGTTATTCTTCAAAATCTCTTCGTTCGTTGACATTATTTATTAACAAATAATATATATGAGGGAGAAATTTAGGTTTGTTAATAAACTTCCATTAACATTACATTGTAATTACTTGAAAACAATAGTGCTAATTGTACCAAAATAATTCCGTCCAATCAGATATAAGAAAATGTTTCTGTGCTAAATAGGCACCTGTGCAAGATAGATGGATCTGACTGGGGGAGCGTCTCTCATCACGAGAAGACACTAACCCTTTAACTACGTGTAAGTTATATATATATATATATATATATATATATATATATATATATGTATGTATGTATGTATGTATATATATATATAATGTATATATATACGTATATATATATATATATATATATATATATATATATGTGTGTGTGTGTGTGTGTTTGTGTGTGTGTATAAAATTTGCCATATATGTACTTATTGAAATATTTTGAAGGATCAATTTTTGTTCCCTGCGAAAAGCAGAAAATATCTTCATGGAGTGCATGAATTTCTATTATAACAAAGGAGTAGACTTCTGAATGAAATGTAGGCTTTGAGCTGTTTTCCCATTTTCACTAACTCGCTAAGGAACATTTTACAAGAAAAGAAAAGAAATAAAAATGAGTTATATAGAAACTATTATCACAAAGTTTTCAAGTATGACTTACTGAAAAAAAAAAACTATTTAGTGAATAAATTGGACTCATGGGAAAAAAACAGTGAAACAGGAACTACTTGACACCTTGAGTAAAAGCTACTGACAGTTGAATATATCCTTCTATCCCTATGAGTAAACATCAACAGAGTACACCGTTGGATTCATTGGGGTCATGGCGTATCTTCTATTTCAAACATCGGAGATCCTTTTTGGAAATTATTTGGCATGGTTCTGGGTATTTACAAAAATGCGGGGTATTTACAAAAAGGAAGAGTTTATAGATTTTGTCTTTGACTTGTATATAAAGGGGTCAGTGAAAAATAACGTAACACAAAGCTACACTCATACTGGTCCAATTCAGATTGATGATATTTTCAGAGATACTAAGTTCCCAAAGGACATGGACACAGTCTGGCCATTACTGAATTACAAAGTAAAGCTTGAGGAATTTGTCAGGAGTCTTGTGAAGGAACAATTTACAAAAAATTATTAGGTTATACATATAATCTTGACTGGAAATCTGTAAAATGTAAACAGTGATGACATTTCCTCCCAACACACTGCCTGTAAGGAATAGAAAATTCTTCCAACATGCTGATTTGGTCTCTGATCATCGGGAATCTGATGTTCCAATGATTCTACATGATCTTCAATCTGTAAAAAAGTAAGCATAATAATTTTGTTTTCACATGTTTGTTGTAGCCTATTAGAAACCTCACTGCGTAACGATCTGCCAGACTTGAATTCGTGGAACGCTCAGGGTCTATAGATTCTTTTAGGAGAATCTATAGGTCTACTTGCTGAGTCATCAGCAGCTATTGTCTAGCCCTCCCTGGTCCTAGCTATGGTGGGGAATGGTCCAGGTGCTGATCGTATGTATATAGGGTCAGTCTCCAGGTCATCGTCGTGATAGCTAGGGCATTGTCCCTGTTCCTGGCTACTGCCATTTATGAGCGGCCTTTAACCAGTTAAAATGCTCTTAAAGATTTGAGGCTCTGGGGACAGCTGGCAATAAAGCAAGGTATATAACTAGTGGTATCCTTACCTACCAAATTGGGCAGTTGGTCCGTATTGTTCTTATTGCGATTCACGCCCATAGTGGGTGTAACATGACCAATAAATATAGAACTAAAGCAGCTTCTATTAAAGCTAATCCAGCAGCCCATGTAAAAAACTTTGAAAAGACCATCAATAATATGGAGGACTATTTTCCAACGCTGAGCACTAATTAGTTCAGGTGGCATATCGTGGAAATCTTAAAATGAGATACACATTGTATCACTTATGTGTTGGAATTACAATTAAAGACCTGCCACCAATAAGAAACAGCCATAATCTCATTGCTTTTTATGTGACTTACACACAAGTTAGCTCTTTGTAGAATGTTGATCTGTATACACTTGAATATGGGATTGAAATTGAAGATAGCAGCATTGCACGAACAAAGAACTACCAACCTCTGCCGGATACTGTCGTAGATGTGTTACTTGCGTATACCCATACAGGAAGATTAAAGTTCACTGCTGCATTTTCTGCAAGTGCCAAGCAAGTGATACAAAGTCCTGTAAAATGCCAAATAGTGTCATTGGTGGTGACAAATTTCGCCAAAAACAATTGAGAACAATTTATATTGATACGGTAAGATTTAGACACTAATGAACGGTAATTATTGTGTTTTGACTTCGAGATGATGGATAGTAAATTAGACATTTTGGCAGCTTTATTGGTTTCCTCTATAAACAAAAAATGAAGCTAATAATTGTTTCATTATATTTCTTAAACCTGAAAACATATACTGTATATGGGCATAAAATTCATTGAGATAGCTCCTTCTTTCAAGTTACAGTTGATTTAATGGCATAAACACGAACATACACAATGGCATTTATATGTATATATATATATATATATATATATATATATATACATATATATATATATATATATATATATATATATATATATGTATGTATATATATATAAATATATATACTGTATATGAATATATATGTATATGTATATGTGTATGTATATATATATATATATATATATATATGTATGTATGTATATATATATATATATATATATATATATATATATATATATATATATGTCTCTCTCTCACTCTCTCTCTCTCTCTCTCTCTCTCTCTCTCTCTCTCTCTCTCTCTCTCTCTCTCTCTCTCTCTCTCTCTCTCTCTCTTTTTGAGTGGTTTTGAAGGTGAGAATACATGCTTTTCAGTAAAACCAATTACGTATATTATATCCGCAATTATGCGTCAGTATATTTGATTTTGTACATAATTTGCATCAGTTTCCTGTTCTGTTAGTTTTAGCTATACAAACAAAATTTCCTATTATAAGTCCATATTTTTTTTCTAGGCTAAACGACACTTATAGGAAATAAAAATATGCGCCGTAACTATGGTGAAAGTTAAAAATATTGTCTGGACTATGGAAATTAATGGCCTGCCATAAAAATGAAATGCCATAGAAATAATAGCATCATTTTGTTCTTACATCTATCATCTCTGCGGAAAAAATTTATCAACTTTATAACAAAATAAGTATATAGTTATAGGTATTTGTAGAAAACTATCACAACAAAATTCTTTCTATGAAACTTTCCTAGTTGTTTTAATGTCATTATTTTCTCTTAAAAGAAAAAGAAAATAGCTAATAAAATTTTATTTCTTGTCCAATGCTACTTAAATAATACCCGCTTTAACATTTCGAGAATTTAATGTACCGAAACTATTATCAAATGATTAAATAAAGATTATTTGTTTCATAAAACAATACCTTAATTTTCTATTGATGTGAATTTCATTATTTGCACGAATGAGCTCATCATCATTAATATATATTTTATATCGTACAATGAGTAACTTCCTTAGAAATACGTTAAGGAGACTAGAGGATTGAGAGTTCACATATTAAAAAATATCGAAAAGATTGAGTTCACATTTGAAAAAAAAAAAAGTTTCCCAAATTACCTTGGGATTATTATTGAGTAAACACTACCTTCCATTTTTCAGTTGCCAGACAAATGATTCAACAGTGCATAAAGGAAAAAATAGACTCATGATTATAAGTTATTGCAAAAGAATGAAAGGCTGGTGAACGTGATAACTCAAGATAATGTGTCAGCATCTACAAAATTTCATTATTTCTTAAAATGTCTGATGTAGATATACTGAGGCATTACTTTAAAAAAAAAAAAATATTGTTACCATAAAATAACATTTTTGACAGGACAGATCAGTAAAATGTACATTCAATATTTTTCATATCTTATTTATTAACTTTGCCACGATCAATATTAAGACAGTGTTTACAGTTGGTCCTAAGGAAAATATATTAAGGGAATATCCGGATAGATATTTGACTGCCAATGCTAAAATGTAATATACGGCATTAGTGACGATTCGTGATGTGACATTTTCGCCCTCAACGAGCAAGTATCTTTCCCGTTTATTTTTAAGCACACATCAAATCTCACGAGTTCGGAAATTAATCAGATCTTATCATCAACTAATGTCCTTTTGCTTTTTCTTAGAAGAAAAAAAAATCTAAAAAACAATCTTTTTTGGTTATATTCCTTTCGGATCATTATTTTTGACAACTGGTATTATTATTATTATTATTATTATTATTATTATTATTATTATTATTATTATTATTATTATTATTATTATTATTATATACCGGTTTTTTATTGTTGATATCATTCCTCTGCAATTTCAAATATCATTTTTCAAAGACAGTATTACTAATTATGTTGATAAAAAAATCTGAGTTGTTAATTAATTAAGACTGATTATGGAATCTAATCAAGTAATAATCATTTTCTGAATAAAAGTCTACATTCACCACAACTTTCATGTTGCCGAAATTTTAACACTAAAATGTCTGAAAATAAGAGGTCAGACGATGAATGATGATGAATATCACAAAAAATACCCATAAAACACATGTATTGATGACACAGTTTCGTCATTTATGTTTTTTTCTTTCAAATAAGAGTTTTGTTGATATGTGCATGTGATATATATATATATATATATATATATATATATATGTATATATACAAATATATATATTATATATATATGTATGTATATATATATATATATATATATATATGTACATATATATATATATATATATATATATATATATATAAATTTACATATGTATACATATGTATATACATATGCATATATATAAATATATATTTATATATATATATATATATATATATATGTGTATATATATATATATATATATATATATATATATATATATATATTTATATATATATACATTTATATATATATATGTGTATATATATGTATATATATACACATATATATATATATATATATGTATGTATGCGTATATATATATATGTATACGTATATATATATATATATATATATATGTATACGTGTATATATAAATATATATATATATATATATATATATATATACGTTATATATATATATATATATATATGTGTGTGTGTGTGTGTGTATATATATATATATATATATATATATATATATATATATATATATATATATGTATGTATGTATGTATGTATATACATATTACATTACAAACAGGGAAAGAATTAATTTTCTGATAATGTCTTATAAAGGATAGAAAATCATGTGATTTACCATTATTTAAAAAATCCCGTTTCCTATCCAAAACCTAGACAGCCTAATTTCAACCGATCTTATAAACGAATACAGATAATTATGGTATAATTTTAAGTCTGAAAAATAAAGATTTTCCCGTTGTTATGAGATTTATATAGGACATAATACAATCAAATAATGAGAACGATGTAAACAGTAGAAAAAAGAAAAATAAAATAAATTATGTAAATGGCATAAAAGAAACCCCAAAGTGCAATATGGCAGTTTGGAAATCTATGATGAAAATTTGTTTTAAGTTTTGTTTGCGTGAGAATTTGGTTTTGATAAAACGTGGATCATGAATAGCTCTGTTTGAAGTGGCCTTGATTATCTGGACCAGATACCCATTCACTGCAGTTCATTAAAATCTTTTTGTGGTGACGCAATGGCTTACTCTTTTTTTTTTTTCAGGATTCTTAATTGACCGCCAATGCTTTTGTGACAGATTGATCTGCCTTTGCAAACAGCGAGAGTGCATTTATTATTCACCTACATAAAAAAGAACATACTCTATTTACAATGACAGAGTTAGTTAACCACGAGCTGTATTTTTTTTTCTTTTTTCTTTTTGGAATATATCAACTTCAGATTATAAAAGTTTGCATATCAAACTTTTATTTCATTATGCTCATTTATATACCTAACAGTAGCATGATTACGAATAAATTATATGAAACTGGGAAAATTGTCTTCACAAGACATCGAGTTACATTAACCTTTTTTTCATATTCGGATTTTAAATTGTATTTAGACATTTGATACAAATTTATGGTAGGTTGGCCAGGGCACAAGCCACCCGTGGTGATAATACCGCTAGAAAGGTATTGGGTCATTTAATAAGCCAGAAAGTGATATTTCGAGCCTTCTTTATGGTTACGGCTCATTTTTCCTTTTACATATGCACCGTATAGTCTGGCTTATTCTTTCCACATTCTTTTGTGTTCTCGTGCACCTAAATACACAGAGATTACCTAACAACACTTAATTTGCTTGAGTGGTTAAGTACTATTAATTGTTTAGTGGCTAATTTCCTCTTGGGGAAGGTAGCAGATACTTTTTAGCTATGGTAAGCGGCTCTTAGGTGAAGGACAGACCAAAATAAAACCATTCTTCTCTAGTTATTGCCATAGACTCTGTACCATAGTTTACAGCTGTCTTTGGGTAGAATTCTCTTGGTTTAGGATACATTTTGGCACACTATTCCATCTCATTTCTCTCCCTCTTTATTTTTAAGCTTTTATATATGGAGAATCTATTTTAACATTGTTACTGTTCTTAAAAATACTTTATTTTAATTTTTCATTACTTCTCTTTGAGTTTAATTGTGTATATCCCTTTCTCACAAGGCTATTTTTCCACGTTGGGTCCGTTCGGGTTATATCATCCTACTTTTCCAACTGGGGTTGTGGCTTAGCAAATAATGATAGTAATAATATCAATGATAATATTTATATAGGAATTATTTTTTTTTTTTCATTTTTAGTATAGTTTATTACATGAATGCTCTCCCTTGATTAATACACACCTTGCACAAAATTTCATCAGTGGCGGGTAAGTGAAACATGTCTTATTTTTTAATACTATTAAGATTACAGTAATCAATCCAAATTGTGTATAACTCCGTTTTTTTACAACTATGATTGGAGACCATGAGGAGTGATTTAATATAGAAAAAATTCCTGTATCCTGCATATCATTTAATTGACAAATGGTTTCTGCTAGATAGACCATTAGTACTCGATAAGAATGTGTAAGTATGGGATGATAATGTATTGGCATTGAATAACAGAAACCTGGAGGTTCACCAGGCAGTAGAGATAAATCTTAATAGACTTCAATATGTTATGATACGTATAGGTGGGACTGATTGAGAGCGACACTAAATGCAAGATCTTAAAGTTAAATTACACATTTACATGAGGTATTTCATGATTAATGGGAGATGGGAGTGTTGGTGCTGCCTCAATATCCTTATTCCATATCATGACCTGATAATTTACTCTCTTGATTGCAGAACTAGAGTACTTTTAGTAGGTGATAGCTTTCCCCAAGGTATTTGTTTCTTTGAAAACATATTCCATCGAAGTTCTTTTAATTTATCTATAATTGACCCTGGTTTGTAGACTTGGCAAATTAATTTTTCAAGTTCCTCAAGAACTATATCAGATATTTCTTCACTTGTTCCAATTGTCGCCAATGCTTCCAAGACTTCCTTAGTCGGTATATTAAATGCCTTCCAGTAAGAGATTGCCCTTGCAAAAGAAGGCACCAGTTCTGTCATAGCCTGAAAGACCGTGAATTGCAGGTAATGCAGATGCTTTAAAAGCAACCAATAATTAAAATGTATCAGTAATAGAAATTTCCCTTCTAAGCTTCATAAAAAATTACTTGAGATGGTAGTTTTGCCCAGCGTGTTAGAGAAATTACAATAACATCAGTATTTGGGCTGAAGATAAATAGTCGGTTAGCACCTCCTTCTGTAGCATTAACTGCATGAAGAATCATTTTTATGTCGCCTACCTATTGTTTACTTCTAAGAAATCAGTTGAAATAATTATCCCCAAAAGTTTCTTTCTTTTCTTTAATTTTTAGTAAACAATAAAAATAAGCCTTAAAATCAAAACTAGCCTTTTTATGTTTTTGTACTTTTTTGTTAAGAGAAGGGTGGAAAAAAAATATTAAGCCTCAAGCTCGTATTCTTTTTTCTTTTTGAAGTTTTATATTTAGGAAATGATGAAAAAATTTAGTTGTCGAGATACTAAAATGCCTTTTTATGTAATGGCACTTTCTGTTTGAAAATTTTAGGAAAAATAGGTGAATTCTCTTTAAAATATATAAGAAAAAATATGCCTTAGAATCAGAAAACATTCAACTTTTTGTGTTTTCTATTATGAAAATGATAAAATGATTAAGCACAATTTAACGAAAACACTTATTTTTTAGGTTTAGAAAAAGATGATGAAAATCAAGCCTTCATATATATATATATATATATATATATATATATATATATATATATATATATATATATATATATATGTCCTGGTGTTTGATTTTTCGAAAACGATGAAAAAGAAAAACATTCTGTCAACACATTTCTTTCTGGCTGGGGCCTATTTTCTTTCTAGAAAACTATGAATGAAATAAGCCTTTATATTAATTTCATTTTTGAGGCTCGTTTCATAAAATTATATTTCTGATTAAGCCTTGATATCATTAGAATTTTTTTTTTCTGGATATTTTGAGGAGTCATGCAACGTCCTCTGTCCTACAGTAGCGGTGGATGGCAATATATCCAGAGAAAAGGGCTTGATTATTTCAACTATTTCGCCGTCTTTGGGAAATTTGTTACCAAACAAATACTGTTCCAGGACCCTCAATTAATGGAGTTCTTAAGAGTTTAGCTTTGGATATGAAATTGCATAAAACTCAATT
>NC_090750.1:45951779-45961779 GCF_036898095.1 Palaemon carinicauda | reverse complement strand
TGGTAGTGGCTTCCCCTGTCGCTAATCTTTTCTACTGTTATTTTTGGTAGACATTAGTACTTGCAGTTCTCTCCTTTTAAGGCCACTATCCCAGACACGACACCGTTTAACTAAGCTTGCCGACATCTGTCAGTTGCAGCCAACGGATATATATATATATATATATATATATATATATATATATATATATATATATATATACATATATATATATATATATTATATATATATATATAAATATATATATATATATATATATATATATATATATATATATATATATATATATATATGTAGTGGATATCCACGTTGTATAACTTGTTACCTTTGAGTGTGGAGCGCGGGCATAGTATGAAGGTATTAATACCCCCCAGGGGACGCTTCAACTCGCACTCCGGAAGTGGTCACCTGCATTACACGCAGGTCCTTAGTGCGTGCTTAGTACTCTTCCCGCATGTGCCGTACGCCATAATTTACACACGCATTCATCTTACGACACTTGTAAACCGTGCGTCACACGTACTTAACCCGTACTGAACACTCAACACACTAACTACCAATTACATCGCAGGAGTTCATGGCTACGACTGAAAAATTCCCAGACACGTACGGCTAAAAAATTCGTACGGGGAGTTGTGCCCAACGCCTAAGATTGGAAGCGGCAATCACGTGCGCGCTCGTAGGAGGTAAGGTTCAACCCAAGGCTAAGCCCACACTATTGAAATAGGGTTAAGCTTCTTTCAGGATGCCAATGGCAGTGCACAAATAGTTAAGTTAGCTAATTTCATTGTTCTGTTAAGTGACCTGTATTAGTAACGTACCTTGGTTAATCAGTAAATAATAATTAGTCATTTCTTATTCGGGTTTTGTTTTTTATGTACACCTTGTAAATTTAAGTAGTAATTGTAATGTAGTTTTTTGTTTTTATGAGAACATATTTCTTCTGCAGATATAAAAATATATTGAATATACAGGCTTTTAACCAAGTTTAGATAGGAAACCCATAGTAAGTGGAGTTCAGCAATTTCTTTAGTGCTTTTTGAGAAAAAATCCAATTTAATTTACTCGTGATGGGCAAAGGTTTAACATGTTTCCTCGTAGTGTTGGCGAGAACCCTACACATGGTAAAAATGTTTTGCAACTCTATGCCATTAGAGTGTATTAAAAATAAACTTAAAATCCAGTTAGTATGACTTAGAAACGGATAAAAAAAATAACATGCGGACGTGGTTTTTATGCAGCTCCATTACGATAAAGGATAAGTATGAACGTAAAATATCACTTATATGCATCAAAACTTTACTATTTATTATAATATGATAATCTGTATGAATGCACCTGTTATTAAAGAAATAATATAGAAAGCGCAGAAAATACGGTCATCAGCATAACTATACATTAAATTTTTGAATTTTATGTATGAAAAGCTATGCATGGCCAGAAAATTCAAGGTAGCCAGATCTGCTTCGAGTCAAGCTAAGAAAGCGAATTAAAGTTTAATGATAAAATTGCAGAAACCTCTGATATATGACGACACCCATTTGGCTCCTTAAATACCCTAATGATAAAAGAAGGAAATTAAATAAATTAGACCACACAGGATGTTTGGTAATTTGCCGCATATGTTTATAATGTTAATGTATAGTTGATGGCGCATTAGGGATCTCTAAGGAAAATGATGGTAAAGATAGCAGAACTTCATACTAATGACTTTCAGGTCAATATCTTTCTGAAACACACAACTAAATTGATGATCTGGGACATATTATGTTAATTGAAACCTACTACTGAAAAATTATGTGTATTTTAGATTCATAAATTCATACCAAAAATTTATGCATTACTTTCGAAACAAATACTGTATTTTTTTCGCACAAATACACACATACACACACACACACACACACACACATATATATATATATATATATATATATATATATATATATATATATATATATGTATATATATATATATATATATATATATATATATACATACGTATATGTATATATATATACACATATATGTATATACCTATCATTTATAGCAATATTTTCAGTTTGCATAAAAACTATAATTATGGGGAATTCATAATTACACCACCGAGTTACAGTCACGATACCGTTCCTCCCTTCCATCACAGTTTTGATAATTCCATGATTTTAGTAGATTCTGGTAATCCAAGAAAGTTTTTAATAACATATTCTTATTACCTTTAGTATAATTCATCCCATTTTTCATAAAGTGTGTGAAAACCTAAAAAAAAAAAATATCTATCGTGCAGTCGAAAACTATCTCCTTTAGTTGACTTCAGCAGGAGTTGTTATTCTTCAAAATCTCTTCGTTCGTTGACATTATTTATTAACAAATAATATATATGAGGGAGAAATTTAGGTTTGTTAATAAACTTCCATTAACATTACATTGTAATTACTTGAAAACAATAGTGCTAATTGTACCAAAATAATTCCGTCCAATCAGATATAAGAAAATGTTTCTGTGCTAAATAGGCACCTGTGCAAGATAGATGGATCTGACTGGGGGAGCGTCTCTCATCACGAGAAGACACTAACCCTTTAACTACGTGTAAGTTATATATATATATATATATATATATATATATATATATATATATATATATATATATATGTATGTATGTATGTATGTATGTATGTATGTATATATATATAATGTATATATATACGTATATATATACGTATATATATATATATATATATATATATATGTGTGTGTGTGTGTTTGTGTGTGTGTATAAAATTTGCCATATATGTACTTATTGAAATATTTTGAAGGATCAATTTTTGTTCCCTGCGAAAAGCAGAAAATATCTTCATGGAGTGCATGAATTTCTATTATAACAAAGGAGTAGACTTCTGAATGAAATGTAGGCTTTGAGCTGTTTTCCCATTTTCACTAACTCGCTAAGGAACATTTTACAAGAAAAGAAAAGAAATAAAAATGAGTTATATAGAAACTATTATCACAAAGTTTTCAAGTATGACTTACTGAAAAAAAAAAACTATTTAGTGAATAAATTGGACTCATGGGAAAAAAACAGTGAAACAGGAACTACTTGACACCTTGAGTAAAAGCTACTGACAGTTGAATATATCCTTCTATCCCTATGAGTAAACATCAACAGAGTACACCGTTGGATTCATTGGGGTCATGGCGTATCTTCTATTTCAAACATCGGAGATCCTTTTTGGAAATTATTTGGCATGGTTCTGGGTATTTACAAAAATGCGGGGTATTTACAAAAAGGAAGAGTTTATAGATTTTGTCTTTGACTTGTATATAAAGGGGTCAGTGAAAAATAACGTAACACAAAGCTACACTCATACTGGTCCAATTCAGATTGATGATATTTTCAGAGATACTAAGTTCCCAAAGGACATGGACACAGTCTGGCCATTACTGAATTACAAAGTAAAGCTTGAGGAATTTGTCAGGAGTCTTGTGAAGGAACAATTTACAAAAAATTATTAGGTTATACATATAATCTTGACTGGAAATCTGTAAAATGTAAACAGTGATGACATTTCCTCCCAACACACTGCCTGTAAGGAATAGAAAATTCTTCCAACATGCTGATTTGGTCTCTGATCATCGGGAATCTGATGTTCCAATGATTCTACATGATCTTCAATCTGTAAAAAAGTAAGCATAATAATTTTGTTTTCACATGTTTGTTGTAGCCTATTAGAAACCTCACTGCGTAACGATCTGCCAGACTTGAATTCGTGGAACGCTCAGGGTCTATAGATTCTTTTAGGAGAATCTATAGGTCTACTTGCTGAGTCATCAGCAGCTATTGTCTAGCCCTCCCTGGTCCTAGCTATGGTGGGGAATGGTCCAGGTGCTGATCGTATGTATATAGGGTCAGTCTCCAGGTCATCGTCGTGATAGCTAGGGCATTGTCCCTGTTCCTGGCTACTGCCATTTATGAGCGGCCTTTAACCAGTTAAAATGCTCTTAAAGATTTGAGGCTCTGGGGACAGCTGGCAATAAAGCAAGGTATATAACTAGTGGTATCCTTACCTACCAAATTGGGCAGTTGGTCCGTATTGTTCTTATTGCGATTCACGCCCATAGTGGGTGTAACATGACCAATAAATATAGAACTAAAGCAGCTTCTATTAAAGCTAATCCAGCAGCCCATGTAAAAAACTTTGAAAAGACCATCAATAATATGGAGGACTATTTTCCAACGCTGAGCACTAATTAGTTCAGGTGGCATATCGTGGAAATCTTAAAATGAGATACACATTGTATCACTTATGTGTTGGAATTACAATTAAAGACCTGCCACCAATAAGAAACAGCCATAATCTCATTGCTTTTTATGTGACTTACACACAAGTTAGCTCTTTGTAGAATGTTGATCTGTATACACTTGAATATGGGATTGAAATTGAAGATAGCAGCATTGCACGAACAAAGAACTACCAACCTCTGCCGGATACTGTCGTAGATGTGTTACTTGCGTATACCCATACAGGAAGATTAAAGTTCACTGCTGCATTTTCTGCAAGTGCCAAGCAAGTGATACAAAGTCCTGTAAAATGCCAAATAGTGTCATTGGTGGTGACAAATTTCGCCAAAAACAATTGAGAACAATTTATATTGATACGGTAAGATTTAGACACTAATGAACGGTAATTATTGTGTTTTGACTTCGAGATGATGGATAGTAAATTAGACATTTTGGCAGCTTTATTGGTTTCCTCTATAAACAAAAAATGAAGCTAATAATTGTTTCATTATATTTCTTAAACCTGAAAACATATACTGTATATGGGCATAAAATTCATTGAGATAGCTCCTTCTTTCAAGTTACAGTTGATTTAATGGCATAAACACGAACATACACAATGGCATTTATATGTATATATATATATATATATATATATATATATATATATATATATATACATATATATATATATATATATATATGTATGTATATATATATAAATATATATATACTGTATATGAATATATATGTATATGTATATGTGTATGTATATATATATATATATATATGTATGTATGTATATATATATATATATATATATATATATATATATGTCTCTCTCTCACTCTCTCTCTCTCTCTCTCTCTCTCTCTCTCTCTCTCTCTCTCTCTCTCTCTCTCTCTCTCTCTCTCTCTCTCTCTCTTTGTGAGTGGTTTTGAAGGTGAGAATACATGCTTTTCAGTAAAACCAATTACGTATATTATATCCGCAATTATGCGTCAGTATATTTGATTTTGTACATAATTTGCATCAGTTTCCTGTTCTGTTAGTTTTAGCTATACAAACAAAATTTCCTATTATAAGTCCATATTTTTTTTCTAGGCTAAACGACACTTTTAGGAAATAAAAATATGCGCCGTAACTATGGTGAAAGTTAAAAATATTGTCTGGACTATGGAAATTAATGGCCTGCCATAAAAATGAAATGCCATAGAAATAATAGCATCATTTTGTTCTTACATCTATCATCTCTGCGGAAAAAATTTATCAACTTTATAACAAAATAAGTATATAGTTATAGGTATTTGTAGAAAACTATCACAACAAAATTCTTTCTATGAAACTTTCCTAGTTGTTTTAATGTCATTATTTTCTCTTAAAAGAAAAAGAAAATAGCTAATAAAATTTTATTTCTTGTCCAATGCTACTTAAATAATACCCGCTTTAACATTTCGAGAATTTAATGTACCGAAACTATTATCAAATGATTAAATAAAGATTATTTGTTTCATAAAACAATACCTTAGTTTTCTATTGATGTGAATTTCATTATTTGCACGAATGAGCTCATCATCATTAATATATATTTTATATCGTACAATGAGTAACTTCCTTAGAAATACGTTAAGGAGACTAGAGGATTGAGAGTTCACATATTAAAAAATATCGAAAAGATTGAGTTCACATTTGAAAAAAAAAAAAGTTTCCCAAATTACCTTGGGATTATTATTGAGTAAACACTACCTTCCATTTTTCAGTTGCCAGACAAATGATTCAACAGTGCATAAAGGAAAAAATAGACTCATGATTATAAGTTATTGCAAAAGAATGAAAGGCTGGTGAACGTGATAACTCAAGATAATGTGTCAGCATCTACAAAATTTCATTATTTCTTAAAATGTCTGATGTAGATATACTGAGGCATTACTTTAAAAAAAAAAAAATATTGTTACCATAAAATAACATTTTTGACAGGACAGATCAGTAAAATGTACATTCAATATTTTTCATATCTTATTTATTAACTTTGCCACGATCAATATTAAGACAGTGTTTACAGTTGGTCCTAAGGAAAATATATTAAGGGAATATCCGGATAGATATTTGACTGCCAATGCTAAAATGTAATATACGGCATTAGTGACGATTCGTGATGTGACATTTTCGCCCTCAACGAGCAAGTATCTTTCCCGTTTATTTTTAAGCACACATCAAATCTCACGAGTTCGGAAATTAATCAGATCTTATCATCAACTAATGTCCTTTTGCTTTTTCTTAGAAGAAAAAAAAATCTAAAAAACAATCTTTTTTGGTTATATTCCTTTCGGATCATTATTTTTGACAACTGGTATTATTATTATTATTATTATTATTATTATTATTATTATTATTATTATTATTATTATTATTATTATTATTATTATATACCGGTTTTTTATTGTTGATATCATTCCTCTGCAATTTCAAATATCATTTTTCAAAGACAGTATTACTAATTATGTTGATAAAAAAATCTGAGTTGTTAATTAATTAAGACTGATTATGGAATCTAATCAAGTAATAATCATTTTCTGAATAAAAGTCTACATTCACCACAACTTTCATGTTGCCGAAATTTTAACACTAAAATGTCTGAAAATAAGAGGTCAGACGATGAATGATGATGAATATCACAAAAAATACCCATAAAACACATGTATTGATGACACAGTTTCGTCATTTATGTTTTTTTCTTTCAAATAAGAGTTTTGTTGATATGTGCATGTGATATATATATATATATATATATATATATATATATATATGTATATATACAAATATATATATTATATATATATGTATGTATATATATATATATGTACATATATATATATATATATATATATATATATATATATATATATATAAATTTACATATGTATACATATGTATATACATATGCATATATATAAATATATATTTATATATATATATATATATATATATATATATATGTATATATATATATATATATATATATATATATATATATATATATTTATATATATATACATTTATATATATATGTGTATATATATGTATATATATACACATATATATATATATATATATGTATGTATGCGTATATATATATATATATGTATACGTATATATATATATATATATATATATGTATACGTGTATATATAAATATATATATATATATATATATATATATACGTTATATATATATATATATATATATATATATATATATATATATATATATATATATATATGTGTGTGTGTGTGTGTGTATATATATATATATATATATATATATATATGTATGTATGTATGTATATACATATTACATTACAAACAGGGAAAGAATTAATTTTCTGATAATGTCTTATAAAGGATAGAAAATCATGTGATTTACCATTATTTAAAAAATCCCGTTTCCTATCCAAAACCTAGACAGCCTAATTTCAACCGATCTTATAAACGAATACAGATAATTATGGTATAATTTTAAGTCTGAAAAATAAAGATTTTCCCGTTGTTATGAGATTTATATAGGACATAATACAATCAAATAATGAGAACGATGTAAACAGTAGAAAAAAGAAAAATAAAATAAATTATGTAAATGGCATAAAAGAAACCCCAAAGTGCAATATGGCAGTTTGGAAATCTATGATGAAAATTTGTTTTAAGTTTTGTTTGCGTGAGAATTTGGTTTTGATAAAACGTGGATCATGAATAGCTCTGTTTGAAGTGGCCTTGATTATCTGGACCAGATACCCATTCACTGCAGTTCATTAAAATCTTTTTGTGGTGACGCAATGGCTTACTCTTTTTTTTTTTTTCAGGATTCTTAATTGACCGCCAATGCTTTTGTGACAGATTGATCTGCCTTTGCAAACAGCGAGAGTGCATTTATTATTCACCTACATAAAAAAGAACATACTCTATTTACAATGACAGAGTTAGTTAACCACGAGCTGTATTTTTTTTTCTTTTTTCTTTTTGGAATATATCAACTTCAGATTATAAAAGTTAGCATATCAAACTTTTATTTCATTATGCTCATTTATATACCTAACAGTAGCATGATTACGAATAAATTATATGAAACTGGGAAAATTGTCTTCACAAGACATCGAGTTACATTAACCTTTTTTTCATATTCGGATTTTAAATTGTATTTAGACATTTGATACAAATTTATGGTAGGTTAGCCAGGGCACAAGCCACCCGTGGTGATAATACCGCTAGAAAGGTATTGGGTCATTTAATAAGCCAGAAAGTGATATTTCGAGCCTTCTTTATGGTTACGGCTCATTTTTCCTTTTACATATGCACCGTATAGTCTGGCTTATTCTTTCCACATTCTTTTGTGTTCTCGTGCACCTAAATACACAGAGATTACCTAACAACACTTAATTTGCTTGAGTGGTTAAGTACTATTAATTGTTTAGTGGCTAATTTCCTCTTGGGGAAGGTAGCAGATACTTTTTAGCTATGGTAAGCGGCTCTTAGGTGAAGGACAGACCAAAATAAAACCATTCTTCTCTAGTTATTGCCATAGACTCTGTACCATAGTTTACAGCTGTCTTTGGGTAGAATTCTCTTGGTTTAGGATACATTTTGGCACACTATTCCATCTCATTTCTCTCCCTCTTTATTTTTAAGCTTTTATATATGGAGAATCTATTTTAACATTGTTACTGTTCTTAAAAATACTTTATTTTAATTTTTCATTACTTCTCTTTGAGTTTAATTGTGTATATCCCTTTCTCACAAGGCTATTTTTCCACGTTGGGTCCGTTCGGGTTATATCATCCTACTTTTCCAACTGGGGTTGTGGCTTAGCAAATAATGATAGTAATAATATCAATGATAATATTTATATAGGAATTATTTTTTTTTTTTCATTTTTAGTATAGTTTATTACATGAATGCTCTCCCTTGATTAATACACACCTTGCACAAAATTTCATCAGTGGCGGGTAAGTGAAACATGTCTTATTTTTTAATACTATTAAGATTACAGTAATCAATCCAAATTGTGTATAACTCCGTTTTTTTACAACTATGATTGGAGACCATGAGGAGTGATTTAATATAGAAAAAATTCCTGTATCCTGCATATCATTTAATTGACAAATGGTTTCTGCTAGATAGACCATTAGTACTCGATAAGAATGTGTAAGTATGGGATGATAATGTATTGGCATTGAATAACAGAAACCTGGAGGTTCACCAGGCAGTAGAGATAAATCTTAATAGACTTCAATATGTTATGATACGTATAGGTGGGACTGATTGAGAGCGACACTAAATGCAAGATCTTAAAGTTAAATTACACATTTACATGAGGTATTTCATGATTAATGGGAGATGGGAGTGTTGGTGCTGCCTCAATATCCTTATTCCATATCATGACCTGATAATTTACTCTCTTGATTGCAGAACTAGAGTACTTTTAGTAGGTGATAGCTTTCCCCAAGGTATTTGTTTCTTTGAAAACATATTCCATCGAAGTTCTTTTAATTTATCTATAATTGACCCTGGTTTGTAGACTTGGCAAATTAATTTTTCAAGTTCCTCAAGAACTATATCAGATATTTCTTCACTTGTTCCAATTGTCGCCAATGCTTCCAAGACTTCCTTAGTCGGTATATTAAATGCCTTCCAGTAAGAGATTGCCCTTGCAAAAGAAGGCACCAGTTC
>NC_090750.1:45941779-45946779 GCF_036898095.1 Palaemon carinicauda | reverse complement strand
GTTTTTTTTTTTGTCTTGCCACTTGCTCTTTCCTGCGCTAATAATAAACACACCTGTCTAAACATCCTAGGTCATGTTTTATTTTGTATCAATTTTTGTGACATTCTTGCTTGTAAATCCTAGTATACACTCTCGATGTGTGTTTAATAAATTTAGTTGCATTCATGTTGCCCCTCAGTTACTACTTAATGGCTCACTCACACACGGCTGACCATGGGAGTGACCAGCGCTGTTCCACCTTCCACTTCACTGTTGTGCCTGACTGTTTGATAATGCATCCCTCCAGCCCTGACTCACCAACCAATGTCACTCCCATGAAACTACTGCACTTCACCACTAGAGAGGAATTTCCAGGGTATCAACGTGCAAAATTCCAGTTACGCATCAATGGAGTGAATAGCTAAAGCACCAAAGCAGACCTTGTTCTTGCGGCGATCCTCAAGAACAATTTCCAAGAAATCTTCCATTGGCTTTTCGAGCAACGAGTACCAAAATAGCGTACAGCGCTCTCAACGCATACCTCCTAGAGCAGTACTCACCACTGGCAGTGGAAAGTATAGCCAAGCTTTCAAAGTTTTTTCAACAACCATTGGAGAACCAAATGGCATTGCTTGCCCTTATGGAAATGACCAGTATCACACTACTGCAATCTTACACAGACAGCACTCCCAGGAAGGTGAACCTATTTTGTGCCTTTAGATTTGACTCTTACCCAAAGCTGTACGCGCTGCCATACGCGATGTCGATATTTTGCCCATGAAGGACCAGATGAACAAAGTTGACGCCCTTATGGACAGCCACTTCGCACCCTTTTATGACCTTCCTCACTGCCTCCACTCCTGACTAAAAGGATAACTATTCTACATTGAACGAAGCTGGTGTGAATGCGCAGGGCAGAAATGCCCACCCCGTGATGTCCTGCAGCAGAGTCAAAGCAGCCCACCACTAACATAAGCAAACATTCGCTTACGCCCCTTCAAACGACCTCTGCTGTCACTTACGGACACCCATCCGCTGCAGTTCTGCTACTACCACTCCAGGTTTTGGGCTGCTGTGAAGAAATATGCAAACGGTTGTAAGTGACCAAAAAACATGTAAGTAGGCTATGGATTGTGGTAGTGGCTTCCCCTGTCGCTAATCTTTTCTACTGTTATTTTTGGTAGACATTAGTACTTGCAGTTCTCTCCTTTTAAGGCCACTATCCCAGACACGACACCGTTTAACTAAGCTTGCCGACATCTGTCAGTTGCAGCCAACGGATCTTTATTTTATGGTTTTCATTCTTCAAGTTATGATTTCCTTAAATTTGCATTCAATTTTAATAGTATATTTTGTCTTTAAAACCACACATTATTCTGCCTTATACGTGCACAATAGTATGTTATATTCTGATCATAATCAGATACTGAAATGCAGGGGAAAAACTGTATATTCTGTTTAAGTGTTATGAATTCTACTCATTGGAAAAAAAACGGTCTAAAACATGGATAGAGGATACATTGAGTAGCTACCGATAATTCTATTAACCTATGTATATTTCTATCACATTTTCTTAGTCTACATAAACACAATCCTTTTCAAATTTATATAAATTAACCCGAAAACGAATGCGCCTAATCAAAAGTGCAGTAGTGCTTCAGCATGAGATAATTTCCAGAAAGATATAAAATCCTTTGATTAGATTTCTCACATGAGAAATTTATACTCTCGGATTAAGAGGGATAAAAGGAAAAGGTAGTCCTATAATGACTTCAGGAGAAATGAGTACATTAACACCGTAGCGGACAAATCCCCACCATATAGAAGACAACGTTCCTTCATATTATTTCAAGTCAGATTTATATTGAGTAAAAAATAAAGAAAGTAAAAAGTACTAAAATATGTAGTCTACCATTTGTTCTTGATACCCCATAATGACCCAAATTTGTTTAACAAGTACCATAAACATAACCAGGTATGCCTAATCCTAACTAAGCAGGGTAGTCCGTAGTGTGTGTGGGCATTTTTCACAGAACAGGATTACCGCTCCAGTCCCTAAGGACAAATCCTACGGTCAGTCCTTTCCGTGTATGGCCGGCTTTAGTCTCCATTGGTCACTTAAACGAGCCTATCCCCTGCCAAAAGTAGTGCCTACAGTACTTCTCTCCAGACCAAGGTAACCACTTTCCCATATAGGTCCTTTTGGGAGGGGAGGCACGTGCTGTGAATGTTCCATATACACTGGAACTTTTACTGTCTAATCACTCTCTCATCCTTGCATTGATAATAAACTAACCTGTGTACGCCTGCTAGCTCATGTTTTATTTTGTTTGAATTTTTGTGAAGTTCTTGCTCGTAAGTTCTGGTATATAAACTTGATATCTGATTAATAAATTTTAATTTCATTCACCTCAACCTCTCAGTTATAACCTTAAGTCTCACCCGGGCACTATCCTTGTGATCTGTCTTGGGCCGAAGGGTCTTTTAACTAAAAGTCGTGGCAATGAAGACAAAAACCTGCATATCACGGCCAGATTTCCAGCCTACAGTATTCCTGTTTAGAGCATGGTGCTTTTAATGGGAGGAGCTAAGTATCACAAATGCTTCATACACTCGTACTCTATAAAGATTTAGCTTTTTTGTCTTATCACTCTTTTACATGCACTGATAATAAATCAACCTATGTAAGCATGCTAGCTCATGTTTTATCTTTTATGATTTTTGCGGCGTTCTTGCACGCAAGTCTCTCTATATAAACTCAATATCTGCTTAATGACGTTTAGTTGCATTCACATGGCCTCTCAGTTACAACTTAATGGCTCACTCGCCCATTACTTAGGTTGGTCTGTGAGGGTTCCAATTAGTGAAAAGTTCCTAGCGTGATCAGGTTGCATAGGTGTCATTGGTCCCGTGTATTGAGAGAGAGAGAGAGAGAGAGAGAGAGAGAGAGAGAGAGAGAGAGAGAGAAAGAGAGAGAGAAAGAGAGAGAGAGAGGTGGGATTTATTTGCCCTTTGCAGTTTTACAAGTCATATAACTCATTCATTTTATTTTTGTTGAGACATGAATGTTTCTCTTCAAGTTTTTACACTTTTTCGGCAAAATCAATTCCTAAAATGTCGTCGAATACATATTGTCAAATATGAAGTGTTAGAAAATCGTTCTTTACTTATAAAATTTTATTATCATGAAAATACAGTTATCAACAAACTTATGCTGATATTTCATGGAAGCTATCTATTTTGCCAGATATTCTATTCTGGGGCATTACTCATTCTTAAAAACAAAGAAGAATTATGAGCATGCCATGCGCTATTGTATCATTCATTATTTTCTTTTTTTACTTCATGGTAGAGTTTTATATACTGTATGTCAATATTTTAAACAACACTTGCTCTTTCAAATTATATTTCTTTTATAAGTTACTTGAACATAGAAATGATATCTTCACAAATATACATTTGATATATACCCATCTCTTTGATTCTAATATATATTTAAGGGTGATTTCCAAAGTAATCTTTCCTGGAATAAATGTTTACGTATTGATAAATTTCCAATAATAAAGAGTAAAATAATGATGTATTTCACATGGTCTGCTTCTATTTCCGTATATATTTCATTGGCAATACAATTCCTATACAAAATTTGGGATTTATAGCTCTTTCAAATTTACAGTTATGAAATACTCCACCTATGGTTGGTTTATGATATATTTTACATGGACCATAAGAAAATCATGTTTTGATGACCATCACTTACATCACTTGAGGTAGAACCGGTTAACACCGCCCTTTTAAAACCAACTTCAACAGCCCAATCTCAGACGATTCTTTGAAAATAATCAACTACAGCAGGAATACAACTAATATAACAGCCAACAATTATTTTAAACACACCATATTATTACTTACGTTATCTCTCTTGGGAACCAACCACCATAATTTCCCCAAGGCAGAGCCACCACATACCGTCCATTTAAAATACCATCTATTGTAGTCCAACCTGAGATAACCCTTTAGATTAATCATCAATAACAAAAATACATATACTACGACAGACAACAATGTTTTAAACAAAGCAAAACTTTATTTACTGTAATTAGCTTGTGTTTGTAAACTAAAAAACAATAACTTTTACACACTAAATTCCAATGTTTATAAGGAAAGCACACCATCTCATGTTTCTTAGGTAGAAAACCCTAGATCGCCAGATCCACCCCAAACAACATCAAGAAATAATCAACCTTGACATTGTTTGTAAACGCAAAAAAAGCTTTATTTACAATGATTGTTTACAAACAAAACTCAGTGACCTTGCCACAACAGACTAAAATGTCTGTAAACAATCCACACTTCTAATAACATTACCTGAGCAGAACCACATCAGACCATCCATCTAAAAATTCAACTGTGGGGAGATAAGTGGTTCCTATCAAATCCAGTATTGAGTAACCATACATGTGTGTGTGTTTGTTTGTTTGATTGCTTGTTTGTTTTATGTGTGTGTGTGAGTTGCTATTGAATGAAAATTTAAATAACTTTTTAATAATTGAGTTGAGTGGCTTGGTACCGTCAATAGATTTTACTATAGAGTAGGAAACTAAATGCATATTACTTTTTTATTTACTATGTAAACAGGTGTAATGAGCTTTAAGTTTGGTTTATTCAGAAAATTAAAAAAATCTTGATACATATAAATTTCTATTCGAATCAAATGAATAAAGGTAAGAAATAAGTGGTCACTTCAATATTATTTATATCATTACTAGTCTGCACCATTGAATATATCGATGATGAATTAAATGAAATAACGATTATAGGCAGGATTTGAGGTACCCTAAAACCTTATCACCTGATGCATCAAGATCTGTATAAAGATCCTACGAAGAAACTATTATATGAACAAAAATTAATTCTGTTGCTTTATATTATATAAATTTTCCTACGCAAAGGCAGAATAATTGTTTTGGAATTTTGATAGAACAGGAATTACTAGACTAACACTGTATCAATAGAGTTTT
>NC_090750.1:45931779-45934279 GCF_036898095.1 Palaemon carinicauda | reverse complement strand
CCAAGTGCCAATATAATGTGTCCAGTTGCAGAATCTAAACGTCGATTCTGAAAAAGAAAAATGTACTTAACTAGTTTTATTGTTGATAAAAAAAAAGGTGGAAGCGACATAAAATAACTTTCAGGAGATGTTCAACACTTTTTGTAATCACTAACGCGAAACGGAAATGATGATATTTTTAGTGAATTGATAAATAAGGTGGAATAGGTTTTGAAAATACATGATAATAAAACTAAAACTATGTATTCTTTTTTGTATTCATATAGAAGTTGAAATAACCTTCAATCCTCTTTTTGATAAGGGTGGCTTTTAAAATCTGGTAAAATCCCAAACTTCATAAAATATTCATATAAAAAAGAATATTCAAATAAAAAAAGATCTATGCCTAGATCTTAAGATACATATGATAATGATACCATCATTACGATTTATACCAAGCTACAACCATAGTTGCAAAATTGGGATGCTACATGCCCAGAAGTTCCAATAGGAAAAGCACCCTTCTGAGGAGAGGAAATAAGGGAATAGCGAATAAACTATATGTGGCAAGAATGATTGGAAAAACAAAAAAATAAGGTCAGCAATGATGTTGGAATAGATGCCATATATAAACCAATAAAAAATATGTTTACCTCTTCAACAAAAAAGCTTTTTGCACCAAGGTTCAACTCTATCAGTTCCACCGATTGAACTAGAACTTAGGAATAAAACTTTTATAATACTGTGTTTTATGTGTCTAACCTTATAATAATGCCAAGATTCGTGGAATTGACACAAAGATCTAACTGAAAGCGGTGTCAGAGATCAATACCCAGATCAGAATTAATAAAATAAATAAATCAAAAGTTTTTTTCAAACAAGTTAGAGTCAGATCCTGCATCGGAAGACCAGGAAGGAAAAAAAAATACTTTAGATAAGGTAGAATGAAGGAATTAAAACCATTCTCCACAGTAGACTAATCAAAATTAAGAAATCTGATAGACCGAAAGTTTTTGTCCCAGAAATTTAGATGAGAACTTGCAACTCAAAAACAGACAAAAGAAATAAATTGGCTCTAATTACAGTGCAGACCTCCACCACGCCAGTTTATTTCTCGTTGGCTTGGATTTTCATATCCTCAAATATGAGCCAAATTTGAAATCTCTGTGACAAGGATGTCCAAACTTATGGCTGTTTACGTGACATGATTTTACTCGACCTTGACCTTTGACCTTCCCAAACTTATTCCTTCCCAGCTCTTTATATAACAACTTAAAATAGCTACAATTTCCTTACTTTACGATTGAAATTGTGACAGTATGGTTGATGACTGGAATTTGACTTTTTATTTGACTTTGACCTTGTACTCCACCTTGGCTTTCCACCTTAACATGTATTATTTGACTTGAATTTTCAAATAATCAAATATGAACCAAGTTTGAAGTTTCTGTAACGACAATGTCCAAATTTTTGTTTAATTACGTGAATTGGACAATTCGCGTGACCGTAAATTCGACTTTTGTCCTTGACCTTCCTAATTAAATAATTTCCAATTTTTTTGCATAACAATTAATCCCATACAAGTTTCATTACTCTAAAATCGCAATTGTCACCAGGAAGATATTCACAAACAAACACACAAAGACACAAACAGTGGGTAAAACATAATTCCTTCCCGCTTTGTAAAAACAATTCCCAAGATAGAGTGGAATGGAAAAGTTAAAACGTCGTTAGTATAAATCAATTTCCGAAAATCCCCAAATACATTCTCAGTAATTTTGCTTTCTTTCTAAGTGAAGAAGAGACAGATGTGCTTCTTAAAATTGATTTGCATTCAATAATCATACCTAGAATTTTAAAAGATTTATTTACATGAAGAAACATTTAGAACATAAAATTTAAGGAGCTATTATCTTCTATCTATTTACAATCACTCTTTGAGTTTTGTAATGGTACAATTCCATATCCCATAGTTTGTAATCTTCCAGAATTTCCGCTAAATCTCAATTAAAATGAACTTTACAATGGTAAATCATGTGGTAAAATACAAATAGTATCTTCATTTTGACAACTCCCGTTCTTCTTTTAAAAGATCACAGAGACATGCAATATGAGAAACTTAGAGAGAGAGAGAGAGAGAGAGAGAGAGAGAGAGAGAGAGAGAGAGAGAGAGAGAGAGAGAGAGAGAGAGAGATGAAAGTGCTTTGAATCTCTAAAGACATCTTAATACATGATAAAAGTCGTCCTACTTTGAAGTCTAATTAGTGCAGAATGGAAGACTAGCTATACTGGAATAAAAATGGTCGATGATCGAAAAATAACTGTTAGAAATTCATTTTCAGTAAGTAAATACGGTTTAAAAATTAACGTTTTCACATTCATCAAAATCTCTTATGAAGTTTCTTATCCGGCTTTATTTGATGTCATATCTGAACAAGTAAATCTCTCCTTATGTCTATCAGTGTGTATGACGGATCTTGCATACTTAGCTTCCTCGTCCAATTCCTTCTCGATGAAATGT
>NC_090750.1:45921779-45929279 GCF_036898095.1 Palaemon carinicauda | reverse complement strand
TTCTTTCTCCTTCCATTTATATGTCATCTTCACTGGCATATTCCGTTCTCATCATATCTGTCTTTTTTCAATTGGTCTAAAGCCCAACCTCATGTGATATTTCCTGCATTCAGGAAAGCAAGCTTTGCAAGTCCTGTGGTGTTCTGCTATCAAGGACCGTGTCACCAGCACATCTACTGTAGGTCAGCTAATTTCTTGTTACCAATCCAATCCAATCCTTTTCCACCATTCCAAACTGTTCTATGCATTACAAAATCCATGACGACGATAAAAATTAATGGTGATAACATATTTCCTTGAGTACTCCACTGTTCACTGTAAATTCATTTGATAAGACTCCACTAACATTAACTTTGCATTTGCACTCCACTGTTCACTGTAAATTCATTTGATAAGACTCCACTAACATTAACTTTGCATTTGCTCTGCTCATTAACAGACTTAGAAAAAATAACATATTTAAAATGAACTACATACTAACGCAGGACTGTCCAATTAATTGGGTGGTGCACAATATCAAAGGTTTTAACATATACAAATGCCATCAAAAATGGATTTCTATATTCCACACACTTTTATACCACATGTCTTAAAATGAAAATGTTATTTGTACAAATTCTACTTTTTTTAAATCCTGCTGATTCATCTCTCAGCTTTTCATTAATCTTTTTCTCTAGTCTCCTATCAAGACTGCTTATGCATAGCTAAAGAGTCTCCTCTACCCTTACAAAGAGAAAACTAGCAACAGAATAATTACATTACTATGATTAACTCCTTTAGCGATGAAGAATTATTTGGTTATCTCAGTGTTTTTAGTGTATCAGGACAGAAGAGAAGTGTTTAAAATGTGCGTGTAGGCAAGGAAAATATTAGCAGTAACGATAATAATAATAATAATAATAATAATAATAATAATAATAATAATAATAATAATAATAATAATGTAGAGGAAGAAAAGAATGAAAAATAGTTGTCTCTCTAGAAATGAGATATTTAATTTTAGAAAAAATGGTAAACAATTTTAGCTTAATCATTCCCGAACACAATATATTTGATATCTTACTTTGAAATAACCGGGAAAGATAATTGCCTGTTGCAGGCTAAAAAGTCATGATAAGAATAGACTGCTGCAGGATATCACATTTTACGGTATTTGTTTACAAGACCACGCTCTCCATATGATATCCAATTATGCAAAGCTATTGTTTCCTTCTATTGAGGTTTAATAATTTGAAAGAACTCAAATAATTCAAGTGTAGTTCAAGAAGGTAATTTTATATGAGCATGCAGGTATCAGATGATCTGACAATTAGCAAAACGAATAACGAATAGTGATATCAAAGTGCAACTTTTTTAAAAACAGAAAGGTTGAAAAGTTACTCATTTTGATATCAGACAATGATATGCAGGGCTAAGGGTCATATAATTGTATTCCAATTTAAACCGAATAGTATGTTAAAGATTAACACAAATGTTAGTAGCATTCTCAATTTTAATATTAATTATTTCAATAATGATTTCTATTGGTTTGTTCAAAATCCTTGCTATATATCGGACAATATATATATATATATATATATATATATATATATGTATATATATATATATATATATATATATATATATATATGTATATATATATGTATATATATATACATATATATATGTATATATGTATATATATATTTATATTTATATGTATATATATATGTGTGTGTGTATTTATATGTATATACATATATATATATATATTATATATATATATATATATATATATATATATATACATATATGTATATATATATATATATATATATATATATATATATATATATATATATATATACGTATATATATACAGATATTTATATTTATTTATTTAGTTATTATTAGTATTAGTATTATTGTTATTATTACTATTATTATTATTATTATTATTATTATTATTATTATTATCACAAATGGAGAAAAGAGACTATGAAGAATAATCATGTTCCTCTGCCCTAAGACTATGTAGGCAGCTTCATTTACCTATATATATTCAACGTTTGTTTTCATCATAAAAGGTTAGTATTTCCGTATCAAGGAAATCGAAACTACAAAAAAAAAAAAATAAATAAATAAAAATAAAAAAAAAAATAAAAAAAAATATGAGAGAAAGAAAACCCTCTAGATTTATTTTTTTTATACTCTCGTTTCATTCTGCCTAAGCAATTAAGCTGGGTCTAAGTTTTAGCATTCACTCGACGATAAATAAAAGGAAGATAATTGCTTATTGACTTGTAATTTTTTTTTTTTTTTTTGGTCAACATAGCTAGAAATAATTTTTTTTTCTTATGATCCGAATGTCAATAGAAACTCAATAAACAATTATTTTCTATTACTAAATAAGAAGCTGATTAAATTTCTTTCTAGGGCTAAATGAATATGCCGATGAGAGGAGGAAAAGTAAACTAAGATAGGAGAGAGATAGTCTTATGACAGTGTGATAAAGATGGTTTTGTATAACATACATATACTAAGAAAAATAATTAGAAGCATACCTGTAGGGTCTATCTATTCAAATCGTTACATAATGAATGATTGATATGAATAAGAACAGCAAAATCCTTCCACAAAATTACACCAGACGCCAAGAACCTCTTTTCATAAGTTTTATTTAACAAAGAAGATATCATGTCAACCGTTACGTTCAAAATTCTGGATGAAAGTTTAGATAATTTAAAAAAAAAAATTATAATACTTATAAAAAAATATTTTCCCTTAGTGCAACCTAGTCCGTTGTTTCCGTCAGGCTAGACTCTCTCTCTCTCTCTCTCTCTCTCTCTCTCTCTCTCTCTCTTAGACCGTGGGCCCACCATAGGACCCCCCTCCCCCCCCCTAGGGATTTTTGTAGACCCAGTTTTCTCTATTCTTTAGAGACCATAGAATCAGAATCTGCTTGTTTGCACTTTAGCTGTTGGTGATTTTGGCCGTAATGGCGGCCATTTTGAATTTGACTTTGTCCGCATATGGAAAAAATATTAGCAATGACTTTTTTCTGTTTATGTCTTTGTAATATATGTTTTTATAGGTTTTCTGGGACGAGGGATTCATTTTTGATAGTTGTAAAGTATTATCATCAGTATTTCTCAAGCTTTTGGTAATATTGAAATTGACGATCACACGGAAAAAGGTGATAAGCACATAGTATATACGAGGTACAGCAAATATGATATGATATGTAAACATGTTTTCTTGATTTTTTCTATGGAATGTTTATGACAAAAATCTTTGTTTGCCTGCTCCAAAAGATGTTGAATCAGATCTGTTAGAAGCTGAGAATTATGGTAAAAATTCCTTTGATGACTTCATTCAGGAGAGGCTGATTAATAAAACCAAGAGCTTTAATGATCCAATTAAAAAGCAGAATCTTAAAACGTTTGCCTCTATTGCTAAATCAGTAAAAATTACAACAACAAAACAAGTAAAACAAATAAAAGCAGAAAGAAATGTACTAGGACAAGTCGCAGTATTAGCCACAAAATACAACTTAAACATGGAAAAAGTTTTGAGTCATCCACTTGGACCAGTACCTTGGTCATTAGCAACTGCTGATGGCGCACTTGTGAAAACCAACAAAGCAAAACTCCTTCATGCTCTAGAAACAGAACAAACCCTTGCAAGAAGACCAGAAATAGATTGCATGAACTGCATCATTGACGGGAATGCAATATTACAAGCGCAAGTAGCATTACCAACATCATTTGGTGAACTAGCTGAAAAAGTATTTGATCAACTCCCTAAAGTCAGTCGGGTTGATTTTGTCACAGACACATACCTGACTCATTTTATTAAAAATCCAGAAAGGAAGCGAAGAGGAGCATCAGCTACATTCTTGCTTAAAGGTAGCTTAACAAAAATTCCCAGAAATTGGAAGAGTTTCTTAACCGATACAAAGAACAAAAAGCAATTGATCCAGATCTTACTGGGAGAGTGGAAACAAGATAAATATGCAAATAAGCTTAAAAACAGAGTTATTTATTTTGTGAATGGTCGTAACTGCACAGCTATCACAAGTACTGATGGACTGCAAACAGAAACATATGAGGTTGAGGCCCTGCAGTCATCCCAAGAGGAAGCTGATAGTAGAATTATTTTACATCTTCGTCATATGGCTTCTCAAGTATCTGAAGATTTCACCATTGTTATAAGATCACCAGATATAGATGTTTTCATCTTGTTGCTGAAATTTGCTCAAGTCTTAAAACAAACCATTTTGTTCGATACAGGAGTAGGAGACAAAAGACGCCTCATAGATGTACATAAAGTTGTAGATAAAACTGGTCAGGAGTTATGTGAAGTCTTGCCTTCCCTTCATGCTTATTCTGGTTGTGATAGTGTGAGTGCATTTGTTCGGAAGGGTAAATTATTACCATGGAAATTACTACAGAAGAACCCAGAGTTTATTTCCACTTTCAAAAATCTTGGATCTAGTTCTGCTGTGGATGAAAATACGTATATCCAGCTAGACAAATTTACTTGTCTACTCTACAATCAGTCATCAACTCAGTCATCTATTGACAAAGTACGTTACAATCTTTTTCTTCAAAGATACGTCCCCAAATCAGCCATAATTTCAGATTGTGATGGGATAGATATGAGTTTGCTGCCTCCATGCCGTATGTCACTCAGAGAACATATAAAGAGGGCAAACTATCAAGCACTCATATGGAACAGAGCAGATCAAGCTGAGCCAGATATACCTTCGCCAGACGGACATGGGTGGTGTCTCAGTGAAGGAAACTTAGAATTTGTATGGTGTAGTGGATCGCCGATGCCACAAGAATTGATTGATATTCTAGATGAGCACGTAGAGGAGGAGGAGTTTGAGGAGTCTTATGAAGATGAGCCAGAAGAAATTAACAATATCACAGACTTAATGTATGAGTATGATGATTAAAGATGCAATATTTATCATGAATCCATTCTCGTTATCTATTATGATTACAAATTACTCGGTAATATAGGAAAATATTCTGTACATATCTATTTAGCTATATTGATTAGTTCTATTCTTATAAAGGGTACTTTATCTAGTCCAATGTGCCAAAGGTATATTAGATTGCTATTTCAAGAAATTTTTCCTTAGCAGTTGCACTTCACTTTATACATTTGCTTTATGAAGAATTATTTTTATGAATGCCATAGTCAGAAACATATTGAATTTTTTAAGGTTATGTAATAACCTTGTTCTTATGTTTTCCTGTTATATGAGGTGCTGTACTTTAATGCAAAGCTAAAAACAAAATATTTATTTCCCTGTGCATGAACTCATTACTCAGTTTCAGGTGAGAGTGTACATTTAAGCTCTAAAAGCCATTTTTTTTAATGGAATTTCTTATCAGATATAGTTATTTTTCTATTTCTTTCATAATCTATTTTTTTTTTGCTGCCAAATACTCTGTGTTTTTGTTCTTAAGGCTTAATATTATATTACCAAAATGATTACTTTAACTCATTGTACCTGTACCAAAAACTTTCATTTATAAAGAAAATAAATCACGATTTCTTCATCTATGTTTGTCTGTTATGTGAGAATGCTGCACATTACATCTATTCACAAATTATAATATTACTTTTCTTGTGCCATTAATTCATCAGTCTTTTCAGGCTAGAGTATGCATTTAAGTTCTAAAAGAATTTTTTTTCTTTAATCAAATGTCTTATTAATTATGGTTGTTTGTGTATGCATTTCAATCATAGTTATTCTCTTATCACCAAATGTTCCTTTTTTTAGGCACTAATATCAACAAAAGGAGTACTTTATTTTTTGTCTTTTGTGTTTGTACCACAAAATATCTTTGTAATAGAAAAATCATAATTTTTCTTGTAGTTTATCTTAATGTCCTTAATTATTTTGGGCCAAAATCCTCTGACTTAATCTATTATGTCGGCTTAAGGAGATTAAACTGCACCAAAGTGTCTTCATTTTTAAGAGACCAATGTATAACGATCTATATGTTAGATATATAAATACTTATCGTAAATTTTATAATATATAAGAACTGTATTAGTAATAAGCTAACCCAATGAACCCAATATACCTTAAAGAAGAATATGCATATATCAATTAGGTTATTTCCCTATTCTTTGGCCACTATTTTTTTTAAATTTTGGTTTGTAGCAACCAAAATCTCCAAAAGGCAGTCTGCAGATAATCGTACTCTGAATCTATTGCCTCCAAGAAGATGAAGAAGTAATGTCTAAAAAAATATCTTGGAGCTGGGAGGGGTCGGCAACAAGAGAGGACGGGTTGTATCCGAGCAGTATATCGCATTCTAAGCGGCAAAGGTATTTTTTCTCACGCTATCATATGCTTTAATATATTTCTGAATATGACATATTTTATATGAAATTACATCTAAAAAACCTGGTCTTTATGAATATTTTGATGCTGCCAATCCATCTTTTCACTGAAATAAATTATAGCAAACTATAGTGATATACATTTTCTTGGTAGCTCAAAATTGAATTTTGAACGTAAATTAAGCCAGAATTCTTTATTATTTCGATAAAACAAACTATTTCATTCGATTCTGCATACTTTTAAACCCCTAATTACATACCACTTTTATAAGTATTGGTTTATTTCTCTGCGTCATATATAAAACTAACATTCTTTTATATTACATTTTTTTCCCTAAATATTTCTCGAATTTTGGCTTTATCAGCCAAAATCACCAGCATCCAGAATGCAAACAATCAGAATATGAATCTATAGACTCTAAGGAATAAAAATAACATTGTCTGCAAAAATCCCTAGGGGGGGGGATGATTTCACCTGCTGGCCCATGGCCTTCTCTCTCTCTCTCTCTCTCTCTCTCTCTCTCTCTTAAAATCTATTCAAAAGGGTTTTAAAGCTGATCTCCTTTTAAACACATTCATTAAGACCATTATTAATGATTAAAGGGACCTTGGTCCATTTAATCTTTTGATGGATTTATGTCATGGCGAACATTTGATGTAAAAAGTTTGTCAATAATTGCATCATTGGAATTTCACTTATGACCATATCGATTATAATTATATTGACCATAGACTCATTGGGTTATCAACTTTATCTAAAAGAAATTTATGAAGAAAAGATATATATATATACATATATATATATATATATATATACATGCACATATACATACATACATATATACTTACATACATATATTATATATACATACATACATATATATATATATATATATATATATATATATATATATATATATACAAACATACATACATACATATATATGTATATATATATATATACAAACATACATACATATATATATATATATATATATATATATATATATGTATATATATATGTGTGTGTATGTATATATATACATAATGATTAAATGACCAGGAGAATGATAGTTGTTTGACTTTTATTTATGACTGTATCATGAGTACTGCTGACAGAACACGATCACAAGACTCCTCACATATTTTGGA